>NC_073238.2:128712500-128845000 GCF_029281585.2 Gorilla gorilla gorilla
TGTCGCTGTGGTGTGGGTGTCGCTGTGGTGTGGGTGTCGCTGAGGTGTGGGTGTCGCTGTGGTGTGGGTGTCGCTGTGGTGTGGGTGTCGCTGAGGTGTGGGTGTCGCTGTGGTGTGGGTGTCGCTGTGGTGTGGGTGTCGCTGAGGTGTGGGTGTCGCTGTGGTGTGGGTGTCGCTGAGGTGTGGGTGTCGCTGTGGTGTGGGTGTCGCTGTGGTGTGGGTGTCGCTGAGGTGTGGGTGTCGCTGTGGTGTGGGTGTCGCTGTGGTGTGGGTGTCGCTGTGGTGTGGGTGTCGCTGAGGTGTGGGTGTCGCTGTGGTGTGGGTGTCGCTGTGGTGTGGGTGTCGCTGAGGTGTGGGTGTCGCTGTGGTGTGGGTGTCGCTGAGGTGTGGGTGTCGCTGCTGCGTGGGTGTCACTGTGGCGTGGGTGTCGCTGAGGTGTGGGTGCCGCTGAGGTGTGGGTGTCACTGTTGCATGGGTGTCACTACCATGTGGGTGTTGCTGCTGTGTGGGTGTCACTGCAGTGTGGGTATCACTGAGATGTGGGTGTCATTGCCACATCGGTGTCGCTGCAGTGTCAGTGTCACTGCCGTGTGGGTGTCACTAGGTGTCATGTAGGTGCCATTGTGGTGTGGGCAGGACGTTTCCCTTCACTCTCAGAGGGACGGACCCATACCCTGAAGTCCAGATTCACATCCTGTCATGGGGACAGCCTTAATTGTCACAGTCATGCCTCATGACCTTAACTTTGTGACTCCAAGCCTTCCAGACTGAGCAAAACCAGTAAAACAAACAGACACCATGACATGTGTGGCATTTGACACAAAAGCATTGGGCTGATCTGAGGTGGGAGTTTTGCTGGACCAGGGACTCATCAAGAATGTGCCTCCTTCAGTCTGGACATGGCCTCTCTCCTGCTTTGAAACCCTTCAGGGTTTCATTTATTTTTAGTTTTTATTTTGTAATGCTCAGAGAAGTCAGTGAAGTCAGGTGGAGATAGAGGAGGTGTTCTGTGTTTCACACTCAGGCATCGACCTTGTGTGGGTAGCGTGTGGGTGGGGACTCTGAGGGTTTCGAGCCCTGAGGTGTCCTGTTTTGGGCTGGATGGGGAACTGCTCAGCTCCTTCCGCTGCATCAGGCCCAGGAAAGTGCTCTGCAAGGAGGAAGGGGCTCAGGAGGGCTGCCCGCCTCACCGTCCTCCTCCCAGGAGCCTGTGGTGAACGGGCATGAGCTCATCAGACAAGACCCAGAGCAGAGGACAGAGGGGCCGTACCAGGACCACCTGGTGGAGGGATGCTCAGCCTCGAGGAGCACCTGAATCTGGAGTCTATGTGGGGATCAAGATGGCCCACATGGGGGAGGCACAGAATCTCCTAGGAGTCCTGGTTTCCAGGATAACGGCTGCCTTCCCAGAGCCTGAGGGATATTGTGTCCTTCTGTTCTCTAGGGAAGGGCCCTTCCTGGAGGTGAGCTATAAGCAAAGTCATTTCAAGGGGGGTGCTTGGGGAGCTTTGATGTGGGGCCCCAAATGCACGTGGGTCCTAGCAATACCATTGTAAGGTAGAGGGGCCACTGCGCCTTTCCGGTGCCTGGCTCTGGCCTTAGTCAATGCCCCCGCTCTCGTGTGGAGGGGTGGCCGTGGCATGACCCCCGTACATAAGGAAAGACACAGGCTCCTCAAGCAATGAGCGGCGGTATCGGGGTTGACCTGCTAACATCATTGCCTCTGGCTGAGGAGGGGAAACCCACTTTGTACTTTATGCTTTTGTTTCTGCACCCATGGATTTTTAAGCAAAAGCATGTATTACTATCCTAACCAACATAATTTAAAATTTCCAGAAAGCCCCTTCTGAGGGGGAGACTTTTATGGAAACTCAGAGAGGCTTCCATTAGTGATGGGAGAAACAGGCCTGGCCCTCCACACGGACACGCATCCGTCACAGCCAAGGATGAAGGCCTGTGTGCCGTGTGGTTGTTTGTCTTGGGCTGTTTTTATGAGACGGAGTCTTGCTCCGTCATCCAGGCTGGAGTGCAGTGGCGTGATCTTGGCTCACTGCAAGCTCCGCCTCCCAGGTTTCACGCCATTCTCCTGCCTCAGCCTCCCGAGAAGCTGGGACTACAGGCGCCCACCACCACGCCTGGCTAATTTTTTGTATTTTTTTAGTAGAGACGGGGTTTCACTGTGTTAGCCAGGATGGTCTCGATGTCCTGACCTCGTGATCTGCCTGCCTCGTCCTCCCAATACTGGGTGAATTATCACACTTCTTTCTGACCATTCACTTTTCTGTCTTTGTAACAGCCATCAGGGTCTTTGAGAAAGTTTTATAACTTAGTTCATTGATTTGGAAAATTATGCCAATAACCAACCTTCCTAGCAAACTGTCCCTGAAGAAGACCACGACAGTTCATTTAGTTTTCACAAACAGTATTAGGAGATGACTTGGAATTTTCTGGGGAAATCATTGAATATACTTCTGAGCGCAAACCCAGTGGCACAGGGAGTCCTTGGTCGCCAGGGCTGTCATCATTTCTGGAGGAGCCGTGTTGCACCTGGGGCCACTGAGACTCAGAAGGTGAGGCCGTCTGATGGGGCTATGGGGAGAATCCCACAAAACCACCATCGCACACCCACGTTGGCCCCAGAGGTCCACTTTGTCATTTAAAGCTTACATAATAGAAATAGGGGACCCCTTGAAAACCTTTTCCTCTCTGATTTGGGAAGCTGAACTCTTTTTCATGACACCAAAGCAAACGGCTTAGCAGTCAGGTGGGGCTCTACTTTCCTCCCTCCTAGCCTGGTAGGAAAGTGCGTCCATGCGATTGGTGAATCAGAATGGGCCTTCTTCCTGCATATCATTTCTCCACTCCTTTCTTCTAATGGTGGTGCCTCAGATCTGTCCTGTGGGAGAAAGGACTTCGCGGAGCTTTGTGGGGGCTGCAGCTGAGGAGAGTGCTGGAGGCTTCAGTCGGATCTGCCTTTCTTGCTAACTCAAGAAACAGTAAAAGGTGACAGGAAGGTGGCCCCGGAACAAATGGAGTCCCGCAGTGGCCCAAGCCATGTGGAATAAACCAAATCAGTGCTGGCAGAAACTGAACCTGGATTATGAGTGCTGGCGAAAATGTAAACAAAATTATTAAAAGAAAATTGAACAAACTGCAGTTTTCATCTCCTGTTAAGTGCTAAAGTGTGCCAAGTCCAACTTGTAAACAAACTAATGAGCTTGGCTTTAATTAATGTTAAAAAAGCTGGTTCGACAGAGCCTGAAGAGGCCTATAAATATTATTTTGAAGAGTATCCAAGACACTTAGAGCAGCTGTGTGAGCCTTTAGAATTGACATAGCTATTTTAATATATGCAGAACTATTTTTAACCTTTCAGCACAGGCCAGTCAGAGTGGGAGCCCAAGGGCAGTGAAGCCGGGGTGCCCATCAGCTCCATCAGCCAGAATGCAACCTTGAAGGTCAAGGGCATTGGCGCAGCAGTGTCCTGGGGCAGTTGGAAAAGTACCACAAACCGGGGAGCTCAAAACCACAGAAATGTATCTTCTCTCAGCTCTGGAGGCCTGAAGTCCAAAATCAAGGTGCCAGCAAGGCTGTGCTCCCCCAGCAGCTGGGAGGGTCCTCCCTGCCTCCCCAGCCTCTGAAGCTCCAGATACTCCCGGGTTTGTGGATTCACAGCTTCCATCTCTGCCTCCACCACCACATGGGCTCCTGTGTCACCCTTCTTATAAGGACACAGTCACGACTTCATCCTAACTACAGTGGTCCTCGTTGTCTTCCATCTCACTTTTCTGGGTTTTAGTCACTCACGGTCAACCACGCTCCACAAATATTACATGGCTACGCTTGTGCTTTGGGGGCATTATTAAGTAAAAGAAGGGTGACCTGAACACAAGCACTGTGACACCACAGCCCATCTGGTCACTAGGATGACTGCCAAGTGGCCAATGGCAACCCAGGCTTGGATGGGATGGCTCGGAACGGCATATAACTGAACACTGAGGAATTTTCTATTTCTGGAATTTTCCATCTACATCACAATGCCTGCATCTCTCACCTCCCTTCATCTCACCACGTGGCATTTTACAGCACTTTACATCATCACAAGAAGAAGGGAAAATACAGTATAGTAAGATATGTTGAGAGCGAGAGACCACATTCACATAACTTTTATTACAGTATATTGTTATAACTATTCTATTTTATCATTGTTATTAATCTCTTATTGTGCCTCATATATAAATTAAACTTTATCATATTTCTGTACACATGGGAAAAAACACAGTGTATATAGGGTTAGGTACTATCTGAGGTTTCAGACATCCACCAGGGCCTTGGAACATTTTCCCCAGGATAAGGGGTCACTATGGTAATTAGATCTGCAATGACCTTATTTCCAAATGATGTCATATTCTGAGGTGCTGGAGACTCAGATTTTAACATGTATTTTTGGGGAACACAACCAACCCATACCTTGAGTGACAGGGTAGCAGAGCTGGGAGGGACCTCAGGGGGAAGCATCTCTGCCCTGCTTGCTCCGAAGCTGCCACCTCAGCTGTATATCTCCCCAGGGTGGCGGGGCTGGAAGTGCATTCATCTCCTGGATGCCCTGTGGTCCAGGGGCAGCTCCAGGCAGGAGCATCCAGCTACCTTTGCAGGAAGTGGCCTCACCAGAGTAGAGGTGATGGGGCGGGAGCCGAGCCTCAACACGGGGGTCCTGGTGCGCATCCCTCCACCTCCTCAGAGGAGCCCACAGCCCAGCCTCCATCACACAGCCCAGAATGTGCCCTGGAAGAGCAACAAAACCTGGAGGCTCTGGCTGGAATGACCAGGGCTACAGCGTGCATGAAAAACAGATGACCGTGTTCTGTGGCAGCCACTGCATGTGGGGGCCTCTTTGTCACAGCAGCTTATAGACTTGGCCCTGAGCAGCACAGGGCAGGGTTGAGATGTGAGTCCGGTGTCTTGGACCTCAGACTCCTATGATGCTGCGAGGCCGCTGGTGGCTGGACTGTGGGGACCCACCGCCTCTCACACATTCACTCAACAGCCCCATGTTGTGCCTCCCTTGCTGGCCATGTCTGAGGCAAGCAACCAGGGTCCCCACGGCCCTGGTGCCCTCACCCTATGGTGCCAGCTCAGCCATGTGGGTGTCTCCAGGATGCCATCGCCAGGGAGTTCACATGAGGTCAGCCCGCCAGTTGGGGCTGTGAAAGTCGGGCTTACATCCTGGCCAAAGCCTCAGAGTTGATGCTTCCTGTGTCTGTGTCTGAAAAATGAAAAAAACACAATAGGACAATGCTAATAAAAGGACCTTTAACATCTGGGGAGGAGAAGCGGCCAGGTGTTTTTTGAGTTAGAGGAAAATTACCCTAAAGGTTTTGCCACTTGTTTGACATTTTTGGGCTTGGTTCCCACAACCCAAGAGGGCCTGGCCTCCAGGCAGGGACATGTCTGTTCTAAGAGTGACTGTGTGAGAGCCCAGCCATGCCTGAAAATGGCAACAAGGTCGCCGCACACTCCCTCCACCTTCCAAAATGAAACCAGGTTCTTGGGCCAAGCAAGAAAACTGGAATGCTGGCACGGGAGGTGTTTTCGACCTGCCTGCTTATCTAAGTTTCGCATGCAGCTCCATTCATCATAGCAAGTGGTTTCCCTGCTGAACAAGGCAGGCAGGTCTGACAAACACAGTGGCTGCCAGATTCAGCAACACCGCTGATGGGTGGGGGACCATGCCTGTCTTTCCTTGTCATGGGGGAGGGACTAGTGTTTGGAGTTTGAGTGGGCTAGATGGTCCCCGAGGGCTCAGGATGGGCATCCTGGGGAAGCTCAGGGTTCCTGGGGCCTCTGTGCACACTGAGCCTTCCTCTCGAAGTCTTTGAAGTGCACTATGTGCTTCATTTGTTTAGCCCTAAACTCTTAAAGCTGGCAGGCGTGTCTAAGCGTGCTGATGGCCTCCATTTAATAGGAGAGGAGAATGAAGGCGAAGATCATCCAGATGGAAATGGAGAAGATTCTCAAACACGCGTGTCCCTCGGGCCTCTGAGACCGAAGAATCACCACAGGAAATCCCACTCTCAGGACTCTGTGTTCCTTCAGGAAGAAGCCTGCACAGGACACTGGCTGAAGCCACCACCTGTGACCCTGTGAGAGCTGGGCTGGAGGCAGCCGAGTTCACAGTGAGAGTGACCTCAGCGCAGGCACAGGGCAGGCTGCCGTCCCTCGCTGGTGCTGTTTATAGTGAGTTCCAACACGACGCGGGAGACCAGCACAATGGCCCCGTGTTCCTGCCAAGGCCAGCACCCCACCCGCTTCCTCACTGGGCTATTTTAAAACAGTTCCAGACATCATATTATTTTATCCATAAACACTTCAGAAAGTATTCTCAAAGATAAGAACCAAACACCCCACCCAACCCCAGTTCTGTATTTATGCCTAAAATAATTGATGGTGACTCCTTAATGCCACCAGATATCAGCGCCCAGGACTCCCTGGCATCCCACAGGATTTTTAAGACTCTGTTTTTTCCAACCAGGAAAAAATCCTTGGTTCTCTCCGCTTCTTCCTCTCGTGACTCGTCTTTTGTCCCGCGGTGTCCCCAGGTCTGGACTGTGCCCTGAGCTGCCGGCATCCTCCCCACACCCCCGTCTCTCCTGCAAGGGCGCGGATCCCGGCATCATCATCTGCGATTCGCGGCCAGTTTTGGCGGGAACACAACACCGGAGGGCTCTCTGCCTGCACAGAGGACCCGGGTCAGACGGCCTCTCTCGGGTGCCGCAGGCCTGGCCATCTCCCTGCACCGGTGATTCCACTGTGGGGCTTCGGAGGGAAGATGCTCCGATTTTGTGTCTCCTTTCTTCACCTGTGAGCTGTAATACTTTTCTGAAGAGGGATTTTTTCTCATCAGCTATTTGGTCATCCTGAGGTACCGCTGGTTTTTAGCATGTCCAAAGGTGACTTGGGTCATTGTTGCTATTTTTAGTATCGTTATAACTCCTGGATCTCACTGCATTTGAGGCGTTTCAACCCATTGCAGATGTTCTAACGGTCTCATCCTTGGCCGATGGTGGCCCGCGTGCGCTACCTCAGCGTCCCCATGTCCCTCACTGCCCCGCGCATGCATCCCCTCAGCGCCCCACGTCCTTCAGCACCCGCCGCATGAGTCCCCTCGGCGTCCCCCGCCTGCGTTACCTCAACACTCCCACGTCCCTCAGCGCCCCCCGCGTGCGTCCCCTCAGCACCCCGCGCGGGCGTCCCCTCAGCGCCCCCACGTCCCTCAGCGCCCCCACGTCCCTCAGCGCCCCCATATCCCTCAGCGCCCCCACGTCCCTCGGCGCCCCCACGTCCCTCAGCGCCCCCACATCCCTCAGCGCCCCCACGTCCCTCGGCGCCCCTGCATGTGTCCCTCAGCGTCCCCACGTCCCTCAGCGCCCCCACGTCCCCCAGCGACCCCGCGTGCGTCCCCTCAGTGCCCCGTCGTGCGTCCCTACGTCACTAACGGGCCCTACGTGCGTGCTCACGTCACTCGAGTCCCGCGTACGCCCCTCAGCGGCCCTGCGTGCATCCCTCAGCAACCCCACGTCCCTCAGCGCCCCCGCGTGCGTCCCCACGTCACTCAGGGGCCCTGCGTGCGTCCGCTCAGTGGCCCGGTATATGTCCCCTCAGCCGTCCAGCATGCAGGTTGTGTGGTGTTGCTTTTCGAGGTGGTTTGTGATGCGTGGTAAGGTTCCTGGTTGGGATTCTTATGGTTGAAGTGGAGTGAATGGAGTCACCAAAAAAAGGAACAGGGTCACTCTTTCTGCCTTAATAACGTTTCCCCCAAATTTTCCTGCAAGAGTGGAAGGAAGAAACGTTGAGGTGCGCTCCCCTCCCTCCACAGGGTTTCTTCCTGGACAGCGCCCCGTCTTGCCCTCACGGGAACTGGGACAGATGCGGTTGTCCCCTGACCCCCTCCTCGCGAGGCTCCAGCACCGGCTGTATGGGCGACCAGGCCGTGGCCAGGGAACACCAGGCCTGCCCCACATGGACGGGGCTGTGGAGGGGCTGGCTTCACAGCCCACGGCGGGGCCTCTGGCCAGGTTCTCCCTGCCCTGGCAGTGGCTGTGACGCTTATGCCCAGGTGGACAGCCCAGACCAGGCTCGGAGCCCCATCCCCTCCAAGGCGGGCCGGGGTGGATTCACGCCAGCGTCTCCCTTGAGGCCAGGCTCTGGCATAGGAGAGTGATTCCTCTGGGAGGTCCGGGGTCCCGAGCCCCGGGAATGCCGGCTGAGGGGCACGCGACCCCTCTTCAGGGAACCCTCATGCGCTGAGGCGGCCGCAGAGGCCTGGTGACCAGCAGGGCGCCCGATGGCGGGCGGGGGGCCAGCGCGCGGGGGCGCCAGCAGCCGGGAGGACAGCGGGGTGCTGGGTTTCTTAGGGAGGGTCTGCCTGCTCCCTGCTACCCGGCCATCCCAGGGCCCGGCCAGCACCCGCTGCTCTCTCCACCCGCCCGCCCCTGGCCCCTGCCCGCGAAGGCCTCTGCTGCTTCAGCAGGAGGCTCTGTGAGTCTCGGTGCAGCTGTGAGCTGCATTGCCCAAGTGCAGATGCCCGGCAATGTCCTCCACAGCCGTGTCCTCACTCCCAGCATCGTGGGCACATGGTCCATATTCAGTGTTTATTGAATGAAAGAAAGAATTAGCCTGACTTTGTTGTTGTTATTATTGACTTAAAACAACACAAATCTGTCGTTTTACAGTTCTGAAATGGCAGCGTTGCCCTCTAGGCTCTGTCAGGAGGCACTGGGGGGTCCATCTCTGTCTCCCTTGGTTCCTGCCCCTTAACCCATCCTCACAGCCACAGCACAGCAGTGTCCAGTCTCTGCCTCAAGTCTTTCCGTCCTTAGGAGGACCCTGCAGGTTACCTGGGCCCCACTAGGTCATCAGGAGCATCTCCCATCTCAAGATTCATCACCGAGTTCCCTATGCAGACTCCCTGGTGCGGTGTAAGCAAGCAATCCACAGGTTCCAGGGGGTGGGGTGTGGACATCAGGCATGCGTGTTCTTCCAAGCTTGCAAGTTACACAAATGTATGCCATGAGGGTTAGAGGTGAGGACATAACTCCAAAGCAGACTCCAGGTCTTCCCAGGCCACACATTCTCTTCCCATCATTAATTGGAATTGGAATTCTGTTTTTGTGCCATAGCGTATGTTTCAAAGTCACGTTCAGGTGAATCATTAAATGCTACCAACCATAGACAATAAAATAATAAAATCTAAAAGTTCATGTAAGAAGTCGCTTTTTAGAACCCCAATATTCCAGGTGCTGGGGTTGCTTCTATTGTTCTTACTCAGAAGCAGTCTTTGCTTCAATATGTTTTTCTTATCTGAGGAATTTGAGCCCTTTAAAAATATCAGGCCCTGGGAGACATTAAAACGAGACCACTGGCTGCACGCAGTGGCTCATGCCTGTAATCCCAGCACTTTGGGAGGCCAAGGCAGGTAGATCACAAGGTCAGGAGTTGAAGACCAGCCTGACCAATATGGTGAAACCCCGTCTCTCCTAAAAATACAAAAATTAGCCGGGCATAGTGGCAGGTACCTGTAGTCCCAGCTACTTGGGAGGCTGAGGCAGGAGAACTGCTTGAACCCAGGAGGTGGAGGTTGCAGTGAGCTGAGATCGTGCCACTGCACTCCAGACTGGGCAACAGAACAAGACTCCGTTTCAAAAAAAAAAAAAAAACAAGACCGCAGCCACTTCCCACTCCCCCTTGAGCTGTGGGTTCATCTCTTGGAACAGTGCAAATGAACCCCACAATGCTGCATGCTGGACCCCATAACCCATGCCCACAGCTCAACAATGTGTAGCTCATCACTAAGCAGTGTTACTTCTGTAAACCAATGATATATTTTTTAACTGTAATTATTAGGTAAAATTAACACTACTTTACAATTATATATATCACTTTACATTTTACAAAGTTATTAAGTAGACATTCATTTTGATGCCCTGAAGTAAATTTAACTTCTTTGCCCTCCCTTCTCCCCTCCATCAAGAACAGAGTGAGGAATACTTAGTTAGGAAAGGCAAAATAAATGCATCAGTCTGTACAGAACCACAAAGAATAAATGGGAGGAAGGCAGGACCTTGAAGAGGCCACAGGGACCTCAAGGAAGGAGAAAACCAGAACGTTAAACACGAGGAAAGCCCAGGGGTCACGGGAGCGTTAGGCACCATACGGAGCAGGCTGTGTTCATGACATAAAAGGAGGGACACACAGCATAAATTTCACATTCTAAAATAATATGAAAAGACCATAACTGAAGAGCTGAAGTTGAACTTTGTGGTTTCTCAGAACACAAGTAGATGATGACCACCAACCATGGTTTCTAAATGAACTGGGTTCAAAATGTATCTGGTGGCAACAGAGGGCTTCTTTGGACCCTGGCATTAGAAACATAACAAAGGTAATTCGAGGAGCTGCTATTTCACACGGTGGTGGCATCCCGGGGAGCTTCTATTCCATGAGTCAAGTTCAATATCTCACCACCGTGGAAAAGGAGTTTCCAAGCAGGAACGAGAAGTATCACTGGGAAGCCGATATTTGGGCCATCCTTGGAGATCCCTGCTGTGAGGACGGCAGGTGTTCCTCCAGTGAAAGCACTAAACTGGGTGTGACTCAGGGCCGGGTGGGAATTCACACATGTATCTGGTTGATGGCAAGGCGGAGACGTGTGCCCCCGTGAGTCCTGTTCCATGTTGGTCTGCATGAATGGAGGCTCTGCAGACAGACCCTCGGACTGCATCTCCAAAGACTGAACCTGGACCCTGGGGGGTCCTGCTGCCTCCTGGTATTTCAAGGACGATGACCATCACGAGGGGAAAGGCGGGCCTGGCCACCGTCCTGTCACTGACACACTTGCTCCTGGTAAGAATTCCTGATGAACAACTTGGTGTCAGGCCAGTCCCTGAACCCCCTTTTTGCCTTTGAAAACCTGCTTGCAACAAAGGGCCCAGGGGGCACTCCCCAAGGCAAGCGGGGCATACGTTGGGGAAAGTCATCCTCAGCTCAGTGCAAATAAATCACATTAGTTTTGCCTCAGTTTCTTCCTTTAGTTTGGTAACAGAAAAATTGAGCAGTAAGTACAGTGTCTCCATGTGTTCCCTCCCCACCACAACAGTTTTCCCTAAGAGCTTGCAGGCTGGGCTTGGTGGCTCACACCTATAATCCCAACACTTTGGGAGGCTGAGGTGGGAGGATGACTGGAGGCCAGCAGTTTGAGACCAGCCTGGGCAACAAAGTGAGACCCCATCTCTACAAAAAAAAAAAAAAAAAAAAAAAATTATCTGGCGTGGTGCGTGCCTGTACTCCCAGCTACTTGGGAAGTTGATTGCTTGAGCCCAGGAGGTCGAGGCTGCAGTGAGCTAAGATCACACCACTGCACTCCAGCCTGGGTGACAGAGTGAGACCCTGTCTCTAAAACAATAATAATAAACAAATGACAGCTTGCATGAGTGTGACCCATTTGTTACAATAGGTGAAGCTACACTGAGACATTACTGTCACCCAAACTCCATGGTCTGCACTACACCCACTCTGTGTTGGATGGATATGTCACGGCTGTGTCCACCACTCTAGCATTGCAGCCGCCTCAGTGCTTTAAACTCATCTGTGCTCCCAATTCACCCCTCCCTCCTCCCTCACCCCTGGCAACCACTCCTCTCTTACTGTCTCCATAGTTTTGCTTTTCCCAAAATATCATATGGTTGGAATCACAGAGTGTGCAACCATTTCGGATTGGCTCCTTTTACTTAGCAAACACAGCTACAGTTCCTTCATGTCTTTTCTGGGCTTGGCAGCGCATTTTGTTTTGTCACTGGCTAGTATTCCATTGTCTGGGTGAACCAGTTTGCTTATCCATTCACCCATGAAAGGTCATCTGGTTGCTTCCAAGTTTGGCAATTATGAATAAAGCTGCTATAAACATTTGTGTGCACATTTTTGTGTGGTTTTGAACTCATTTGGGTAATCTCTTGGAGCATAATTTCTGGGTTGTATGGCATGATCTTGTGATGTACATTTGGTCCTTTTCCCATTTCCCAGACATACAGCTCCTAAAGCCTTGGAATCTGTGGAGTGACAAACATCTTTTGTGTGCAAATGAGATGACTGGGGGCTGGGGATGCCTGGACAGCCTCAGGATGGAGCAGGTCACCAGAGGAACCAGCCATGTGCATAGAGGGTTGGAACTTGTGGTCCCATCCCCAACCTCTAGGGAGGGGAGAAGGCTGAAGGTCAAGTTGATCACCAGTGGACAGTGATTTAACAAATCATGCCTACATGATAGCCTCCATAAAAACCCAAAAGGACAGAGTTCAGAGAGCTTCTGGTTGGTGAGTACATGGAGGTCCCTGGAGTGGTGCCCACAGAAAGTGTGGAAGCTCTGCACCCCTTCCCACGCGCCTCTCCCGGTGCATCTCTTCCAAATGGCTATTCATTTACATCCTTTTATCATGCGTGAGTGAACATAAGTAAAGTGTTTCCCTGAGTTCTGTGAGCGATTCTAGCAAGTAATCTAACACAAGGAGGGCCATGAGAACCCCGCATTAATAGCCAGAAGGTTGGAAGCACTGGTGAAATGACCTGGGACTTGCAATTGGCATTGGAAATAAGGGCCATCTTGTGAGGCAAATACCTCAACCTGCAGCATCTGTGCTAACTTTAGTTAGTGTCAGAATTAAATTGAATTATGGGGCACTCTGTTGGTGTGCACTGGAGAATTGCTTGATGTGAAACCACTGTTGCAAAATTGTGACAGTGAGAGAAATCTAACATTGTTGACTCCATCTTGCTTCTGACCTCCAAGCTGTCCTTGGTCATTTCTGGGTGTAGGCCAAGCTAACTTCAGGAGGAATTATAGATCCACTTGAAAGCAAGGATAATAATAGTCCCTCCCTAAAACTAACTCCCTCCTTGCTCAAGGACTGAAAACTGCCTTTGTAAGACTATTGAAAGCTACAAGAATAGGATTATGGGAGGAACTGAAATCTGCTGAGATGTAGGCATGCTTTCTATAACCCCTTACTGCTCAGGAGTCATGTGAGCAGAGGTCACAAGACTTGTGTCTTTACCAATTACTTCTATAGATCGGGGTCCCCAACAGGTACTACTCCATGGCCTGTTAAAAACCAGGAGGCACAGCAGGAGGTGAGAGGCAGGCGAGCAAGCATTACCGCCTGAGCCCTGCCTCCTGTCAGATCAGCGGTGTCATTAGATTCTCATAGGAGTGCAAACCCTATTGTGAACTGCGCATGAGAGGGATCTAGGGTTGTGAGCTCCTTATGAGAATCCAATGCCTGATGATCTGAGGTGGAATAGTTTCATCCCAACACCTTCCCCCACACCGTCTGGTCTGTGGAAGAATTGTCTTCCACAAAACCTGTCTCTGGTGCCAAAAAGTTTGGAGACCACTGCTATAGATGACATCATTACTGTAGAACCTAAGATTGGTTTTTGAGATGTTTTTAGATTGACCCCACCTGGACTCCTGTCTCATGACTAGGCTGGTCCTGTGGCCCCACCCAGAGGCTGACTCAGCACATGAGGACTGTTTTCCACACTCCTGTGATTTCGTCCCCAACCACTTAGCAGCACCCATTCCATAACCCCCTGTCCACCTAATTGTCCATAAAAACCCTAGCCTCTAAGCCTTTGGAGAGACTGATTTAAGGGATAGCTCCAGTTCTCCCGTGTGGGCCGGCCTCACATCAATTAAACTCTTTTCTCTACTACAATGCCATGGTCTCATGAATAGATTTTGTCTGTATGGCAGGCAGGAAGAACCCGTCAGGCAATTACAGGTGTGTGGAGAAAGCCCCTCCACATTTTGAGGACCAGAAGTGTTCTGTGTTGACAGTATAGCAGGAGAAGAAAGTTTGGTTTGTTTTCATTATATATATGTGGTAAAGGTTGCTTAGTTTTATAAGAAACTGCCAAATGTTTTCCAAAGCAGTTGCAACATTTTGCACTCCCACCAGCAATGAACAAGAGCTTCTGTTGCTCCTAATCTTTCCTAGCATTTGGTGTTCATATTTTATACTTTAGCCATTCTAATGGGTGTGTAGTAGTAGCTCATTGTGGTGTTTGTTTGTTTGTGTTTGTTTGAGATGGAGTTTGCTGTGTCATTCAGGTTGGAGTGTAGTGGCATGATCATGGCTGACCACAGACCCAATCTCCTGGGCTCAAGCAATCCTCCCACCTCAGCCTCCTAAGTAGCCAGGACCACAGGTGTGTGCCACCATGCCCAGCTAATTTTTAAATTTTTTGGTAGATGGTGTCTCACTATGTTGCCAAGGCTGGTCTTGAGTTCATTGCCTCAAGCAATCTCCTGCCTTGGCCTCCTTTAGCACTGGGATTACAAGAGTGAGCCATGGGCCTGGCCTCACTGCTGTTTTAATTTGTAATTCTCAAATGACATATGATGTGCAGCATCTTTTCATGGGCATAATTGCCATCTGTATATTTTCTTTGGTGAGGTGTCTGTTCAGATCTTTGGCCCACTTTTTAACTGGGTTGTTTTTTTTCCTATTGTCAAATTTTAAGAGTCTTTTGTACATTTTAAGTTCCATTCCTTTATCAGGTATGTGTTTTGTAAATATTTGCTTCTAGTCTGTGGCTTGTCCTTTCATTCTCTCAACAATGTCTTTAACAGAGCAGTTTTTAATTTTGATGGAGTCCAGCTTATCAATTCTTTCTTTTATGGATTGTAAACCAAAAATAAAATCCTAAGCCCCCCAACTGACTGAACAGACCCCCTATTGGCCAATAGGATCCCAGAGAAACCTGAAAAACTAAATTCCAGGCCATGATGGGAAGAGAGGTCAGACACCCCTCATTATAACCCCTCCCTGTTGGGGTTTAGGCACAGCTAACTAACATTTACATTAAAATAGAGATCATGAAACTGACAGAGAAGACTCTGTGGCAGTAAGATACCAAATTCCAAGCGACTCTGGCATAGCATCACATGACAGATAGCAAACCCTGAAGAAAATGAAAATATTTTATCCCATGGTATATTTCTTTGACATATTTGTAAATGGCCCTGCAAAGCCACCTTTTGTAGGGGAAATTCACATCTGTAGAGAATCTCCATTAATACAGCCAGGCCTTCCCCAGATCTAGGAGAGATTAACTGAAACTCTGACAACTTTCAAGGTCCAAAAAGGGACCTTTACCATCCATTCTCTCTGAAGCCTGCTATCTGGAGGCTTCATCTACGTAACAAGAACCTTGGCTTCCACAACCCCTCTTATCTTAACTCAAGCATTTCTTTCTACTGACTTCAAGTCTTCAGACAAAGCTTAACTCTTTCAACCAATTGCCAAACAGAAAATCTTTGAATTCACTTATGACCTATAAGCCCCTGCTTCACAATGTTTCACCTCTCTGGGATCAATCAATATATACCTTCCGAGTATTGTTTTATGCCTTTGCTTATAATTTCTGTCTCCCTAAAACATATAAAACCAAACCGTAACCTGACCACCTCAGACACACTTTCTCAGGACCTCTTAAGACTGTTCCCCAGGCCATGGTCACTCACATTGGCTCAGAATAATCCTTTTAAAATATTTTGCAGAGTTTAGTTTTGTCATCAACAGGATCATGCCTTTGGTGTTGTATCTAAAAAGTTATTGCCATACCCAAGGTCATCTAGAGTTTCTCCTATGTTATCTTCTAGGGGTTTTATAGTTTTACATTTTACATTTAGGTCTATGATCCATTTTGAATAAATTTTTAGTGAAAAGTGTAGAATCTGTATCTAATTTCACTTTTTAAACTTTGCATGTGGATATCCAATTGTTCCAGCACCATTTGTTGAAAAGACTATCATTTCTCATTTGAATTGTCTTCGTTTCTTTTCAAACATCAGTTGGCTATATTTGTGTGGGTCTTTTTCTGGACTTTCTATTCTGCTCCAATGATCCATTTGTCTATTATTTCAACAGCACCACATAGTCTTGATTACCATAGCTGTATAGTAAGTCTTGAAGTCAGGTAGTATCAGTTCTGTGACTTTGTTTTTCTTCAGTATTGTATTGGCTATTCTGGGTCATTTGCCTTTCTACATAAACTTTAAAATCAGTTTCCTGGTATTCACAAAATAACTTGCTGGAATTTTGAATGGAATATATTGACTCTATAGCAAGTTGGGAAGAACTGGCATCTTGACAATACTGAGTCTTCCTATCCATGAACATGGAATAGTTCTCCATTTTCTTGGATTTTAAAAATTTATTTCATTAAAGTTTTGTAGTTTTCCTTATACAGATCTTATGCATATTTTGTTAGATTGCACCTACATATTTTTCTTTTTTTAACTTGGGGCTAATGTAAATGGTTTTTTTTTAATTTTAAATTTCAGTTGTTCATTGCTCATATGTTGGAAAGCAATTGATATTTTATTTATAGTCCTTGGATCCTGCAATCTTCTTATAGTCACTTATTAGTTTAAGGAGGAGTTTTAAAATTGTTGATTCTTGGGCATTTTCTATCTGAACAATCATGTCATCTGCAAACAAAGAAAATTTTATGTCTTCTATCCTAATCTGCATACATTTTATTTACTTTTCTTGTCTTATTGCATTTTAATATGATGTTGAATAGGAGCAAGTGAAAAGAAACATCTCTGCCCTTTCCTAATGTTGGGGGAAAAATGTCTAGTTTCTCACCATTAAGTATGACATTAACTGTAGGTTTCTGTAGATATTCTTAGTCAAATTGAGGGAGTTCTCTATTCCTAGTTTTTTGAAAGTCTGTATCATGAATGGGTGTTGGATTTTTGTCAAATGTTTTTTATCCATCTACTGATATGATCATATGATTTTTCTTCTTTAGCCTGTTGATGTGATTAATTTCACTACTAATTTTGGATGTTGAACCAGCCTTGTGTAAGTGGAATAAAGCCCATTTGATCATGGTGCAGAATTCTTTTTATACATTGTTGAATTTAATTTGCTAATATTTTGTTGAGAACTGTTGCATCTATGTTCATGAGAGATATTGATCCTTAGTTTCCCTTTCTTGTACTGTCTTTGATTTTGATATTAGAATAATGCTGGCCTTATAGAATGAATTAGGAAGTATTCTCTCTGTTTCTGTTTTCTGGAGCAGATGGTAGAAAACTGGTATAATTTCTTCCTTAAATGTTTGGTAGAATTCACCAGTAAGCCTTTCTGGTCTTGGTGTTTTGTCTTTGGGAAGATTATCAGTTATCAATCCAATTTCTATAATAAATATGTCTATTAAGATAATCTATTTCTCCTTGTGTGAGTTTTGGTAGATTGTGTCTTTCAAGTAACTAGTCAGTTTCATCTAGGTATCAAATTTCTGGGCATAGAGTTGTTCATTATATTCATGTATTATCCTTTTAATGTCCACAGGATCTATAGTGATGTCCCTCTATCATTTCTGATGTTAGAGGTTTGTGTCTTCTCTTTTTTTTTCTTGACTAGTCTGACTAAAGGTTTATCAATTTTATTAATGTTTTTAAAGAACCAAATTTTGATTTCATTGATTTTCTTTATTGTTTTTCTGTTTTCAATTTCATTGATTTCTGCTCTGATTTTTATTATTTTTTTCTGCTTACTTTACATTTGATTTGCTCTTCTTTTTCTAGTTTCTTAAGATGGAATTTTAAGTTATTTACTTTAGATGTTTATTCTTTTCCAATATATTCATCCAATGCTGTAAATTTCCCTCTAAGCTCTGTTTTCACTGATTCTCACAAATTTTGATAGGTTTCATTTTCATTTTCATTTAGTTCAAAATACTTTTTAATTTCTCTTGAGGTTTCTTTGACCCACATGTCAGGCTGATTCTTTTCTTATCAGCTCACTGATGAACCCATTAAACACACTCTTCACTTCTGTTACAGTGTTTATAATTTCTTGCATTTCCTTTTTACACTTTCTTTGCATTTCGATTTTACCCATTCATTTTTTAATATTGTTCACTTTTTCTATTATTAAAGCCCTTAGCACATTAATCATAGTTATTTTAAATTCCTGATCTGATAATTCCTAAATTTCTACCATATCTGAGCTGGTTCTGATGCTCATTTTCTGTCTTCTGACAGTATTTTTTGCCTTTTGGCACGCCTTGTAATTTTTTCTTGAAATCTGGACATGATGTGTTAGACCGAAGGAGCTGAGGTAAACAGACCTTCAGCCTTTGCTGTGAGGTTTTTGTTTATCTGGCTTTCTTTCTTGTCATATTGCACCAACCATGCCCTCTAGGACAATGGTGGAAAGAAATGGTTAGAATGGTCAATCTTGCCTTGTTTCCTATCTTAAGAGGAAACTGATATTTCATGTTCACTCTAGGTTTTTAAGAATGTTCTTTATCAGTATGAGATAATTTCCTTCCATTTCAAGCTTCCTGGGTTTTTTCTTTAATCATTAATGGTTGTTGATTTTCAAATGTTTGTTATACATCTGTTGATGATTAGAATTAATCCTTTATTTTCTAATCATATAAATTGCATAAATTGACTTTTTTTTTTTTTTTTTTGAGATGGAGTCTGGCTCTGTTGCCCAGGCTGGAGTGCAGTAGAGTGATCTCGGCTCACTGCAAGCTCTGCCTCCCGGGTTCACGCCATTCTCCTGCCTCAGCCTCCCAAGCAGCTGGGACTACAGGTGCCTGTCACCACACCTAGCTAATTTTTTGTATTTTTAGTAGAGACGGGGTTTTGCCGTGTTAGCCAGGATGGTCTTGATCTCCTGACCTTGTGATCCACCAGCCTCAGCCTCCCAAAGTGCTGGGATTACAGGCGTGAGCCACCATGCCTAGCCATAAATTGACTTTTTAAAAATTAAACTTTACTTTGAAGTATATGTAGATTCACACACAGAAGTAACACAGAAATCCTGTGTCCTCTTCACCCAGCCTCCCCCAATGTCAACTCACAAAGCTACAGAGCAACATCACAATCAGGACACAAACATTAGTGCAGTTGAAGCACAGGACATTTCCATCACCACAAGAACTCCAGTGTTTGCCGGCTTCTATCACACTCCAGTGCTTTCAAGCAGGTTTTTCCCCCCATATTTTACCTAAAGTTTATAGCTGTTACCTGTGGAAAGGTTGGTTCAGTGGGGGCTATTCTGCCATTACCAAAAGTTGGGTCCTGTTCTCTACTTTTTAATCGGTAAGCATGCTTTGTAGTTATGGAAATCAACTCTTTGTAAGTGAATTGAAAACTCCCAGCCCCCCAGTTTTTCTTTTATTTGCCATGTTTTTTTCCCACAAAGAGTTTAAAAGTGTAAACATATTTTATTAGCTTTGTTTTTTGCAGTGCCTTCTGAATTTTTTATCCAGAGAGGTGTTAAGATTTTCCTGAGTGGTCTTCTTCATTCTAAGATTATAAAAATATGCACCTTTGCTTTCTATTACTTTCTGTCTTTCTTTTCCTTTTCTTTGTCCTGCCCTCCTTTTCTCTTTCTTTCCCTCTTTTTTTTTTCCAGCCATGAGTATTTATCAAGTGCCTATGATGCAAGAAAGAGAGATGGTCCCTGGTCTCACAGAGCTTATATCTTCACGACTCTGGGATCTGGCTAGATTTAGAAATAATTGCAGCAAGAACTTGTCTGTGTACCCATCAGCAGCACTGTGTAAAGCACATTTTTCACATTATCAGTCACTGTTACAGTGAAATTGTTAAGTAAGTAAAAATTATCCTTAAAATCTGTAGTCATAGAGATGACGTGGTATATAATGTCCAGCAAATGCACATTTATGGCTTGATTCCTCGCATATCTGAGGGGTCTCCCTGGGATAATAGTTGCTATTTAGAATTGCCATCTTTCCTACTTTTGGGTGGAGTGGTTTTCCAGTTGAGTGTTCTTAAGATAAGCATTACTGAAAGGAAAGATAGCAGAAAGAATTTTTTCTTGGTTTCCCTCTTCATAGATGCCAGTGCTCCTGGATCAGAGCAGAGCCTCCTGCTCACGCACTACTTCTGTGAGCCAGTGGCGACCACAGAGGGAGTGCCCTCTTTCTTCTTTCACATTTAAATCTTTTTTTAAAAAAACTTATTAAATTTAATTTTAATTTGTGTGTGTGTGTGTGTGTGTGTGACCAGGTCTTGCTGTGTCACTCAAGCTGGAGTGCAGTGGTACAATCATAGCTCACCCCTGGCTCAAATTCTTGGGCTCAAGTAATCTTCTCACTTCAGCCTCCTGAGTAGCTTGGACTACAGGCATGCACCACCATGCCCAGTGAAATTTTTAATTTTTTAATTTTTTTTCTCTACAGCCCAGAATTTTTTATTTCTTTTTTTTGTAGAGACTCACCAGGTTGCCCAAGCTGGGGCACCAGGGTCTCACCAGGTTGCCCAAGCTGGTCTCAAACTCCTGGCCTCAAGCAATCCTCCTGCCTCAGTCTCCCAAAGTTCTGGGATTACAGGTATGGGCCATTGTGCCCAGCCTACATTTAAATCTTTGATCCTCTGAAGTGTATTTTAATACATGCGATAAAGAGTAGAGAGGAGGAATTTTGTTTTAGCAAAATGGATAACTAATTGTCCTAATATCATTTATTGAAAAATTTATCATTTAAATATTTTATTTTGAATCCGCTGTATTAACCCTTAAGTTGCCATACCCTCTTCACAGATAGGGTATCTGAGAATAAGTTAAACATGCTCTTTGAGGTCACACCCCTGGAAACTTGAAACACCAGAATTCAAACTAAGTCTATAGACTCCACAGCTCACTTTTTGCCCCTTCCCATTATAAACCACCTTGTCTAGTGCCAGAGCTCAAAAGAGGCCATGGGAACCCACTCATCTGCAGCCTCCTGAGAGACTGTGATTTGGAAAAGTTAAGGGCCCACCTGAGATTACCCAACAGCACAAGATATCATTAGTCTCTTTGTCTAGTGCTGCCTTCCAGGAGAACTTGTTTTTAGAGAATGTCCTTGTGCTGCTAAAATAACTAAACTCCCTTAGATGATTCAAAACATCTCAGCCTACAGCAAACTGGGCTTCATTTTGCACTAATAAGGTTCTATTGTTAGTTTCAGAATCATATATTGCTATTTGAGATGCACCAATTGGCTTTAGATGGGAAAGGGTTATAAGAAATCGGAAGGTTTGTGCTGCAAAGAGGGAGAGTGAGAGTTGGCATGTGGCTGGTACATTCCTTCCTTTTATGCTACCCTTTTGTGGTGGGGAAAGTATGCTTTGCAGAGAGGTGAGAAGGAGGAAAAGCAGTTGGCTTTGGCAGATGGACCAGGAGTGCTGCTCCCAACTGGGGCCCACAGGGCAGGAGCCCTCACATTCCACAGAGGAAGGTCAGCAGGAAATACTGACATCATGTCCATGTCTATGAACGGCTGGAATGCTCTGTGGTTCCTGACCCATGTGAAAAATATGTGAGGTTGAAATGGGGAGATGCCCACTGCCATGAGCCATGTCTGCCAACATCCAGGTTTCCACCATCGGCTTCTCTTCAGAGCCCTGAGAGAGCAGCCCTGCAGACACTGTTCATGGACACTGACTGTGGCAAGAGGTGGCGACAGACCCTTGAGCTTAGTGGTCTATAGCTGGTAGGATTGATGATGGGGTAACGTGGGATTGATAGGGCGAGTAACATGGCATTAATAGTGGATTCTCTGTGGGGTGGCTGGGGGCATATCATGGGCCTGGTGGTTGTCACAGCTCTGCTCTTGTCTTACTGTCTGCATGGTAGAGCTTGGCTAAAGCCAAAGGACACCCTGGGCCTATCTCCATTGCCCTAAAGGAGAAGGCAGGGCAGGTTCGTTAGTCACAGCTGCTTCACCTGTTCTCTGTTCTCTCTGCTCTCAGGCTATGGACAGTGCTGGGCCCACAGAAAAAGGTCCCTGACCTTGTAGACCAAGGCTTTGCAACCTATCTGTGGGGAATAATATGTTTTATTAATTTTCAATGTGGACAGAGATTTTAACACCCCCTTCCAGTACTTGTGATGTGGTTTGGACACCACGTCTCTTCGCCCACCACTCACCAGGATGGGACCAGACAGCCTCAGCCCTCCATCTGAGATAATACCCCAAGCAGGGAACCTCTTGGGAAAAGGCAGAGTTGCTATGCCAAATAAATCACATGTCCATTTAGTAATAAACCAACACAAATAGCACAAGTGGATTTTTGTGGCGTTTCCAAAGGTGAGCCTGTCTGTCCAGTGAAGCTGAGGAATCTGGACTGAGAGGACCCAGACTGCAGTCTGACCTCCAGCACCTTAGGCAGCCAGTGTTTCCAGTGCTGCAGCCACAGCTGAGTGGAAAACAGTTTACCAGACTTTAATGATGTTCACAAAACAACCACAGCCCTGGGCATGTTGTGTGCTCTTTGTAAATTAACTCACATAATCCTCACGACAACCTTCTAAGATGGGCACTGTTGCCTTCATCTCACCACGTTGGATGGCACAGTCACCAAGTTCCTGACCTCCTCTTCTCTACTGGTTTATTCGCAGGCCGGAAAAGAGGCATAAACTTGGAGAACCCAAGACCCCGGCCTGGCGTGCAGCCCCAGCAGCCAGACCAGCCTTGGGCAACAGCGTGCGACGTTCAGCTGTCTGCGTCTTCAGTGCTCCCATTCCATCGCAACTGAGTGAGGGATTTGGGAGGTAAAACAGGCAAATAATGAAATACACAAATCTTCATTGTGCAATTTTGATCAGTTGCTTCTCCTATGCAACCCTCACCCCAATAGAGACACAGCCTCTCATCGGAACGCTCCTGCACACCCTTCTCAGCAACCCCCACCACCTGCCCCCCACTCCCGACCAGAGCAGCCACCATCCTGGTGTCTCCCATCAGAGGGAAGTGTGGTCTCCCGACCAGAGCAGCCACCGTCCTGGTGTCTCCCATCAGAGGGAAGTGTGGTCTCCCGACCAGAGCAGTCACCGTCCTGGTGTCTCCCATCAGAGGGAAGTGTGGTCTCCCGACCAGAGCAGCCACCGTCCTGGTGTCTCCCATCAGAGGTAAGTGTGGTCTCCCAACCAGAGCAGCCACCGTCCTGATGTCTCCCATCAGAGGTAAGTGGGGTCTGTTTTTGAAAGTCACCGACACGAAACCATGCAGAATGTACTTTTTGTGTCTGAGATTCACTCACCTCCTTGTGCAGAACCTTGAAGTCCTCGTGAAGAAATGTGGCCCCGTTAGTGTCCTGCACCTTTTCTCCCCTCACGGATTGTTAGAAGCCAGGTGCTGTGCTATGCCTGCTAGGGCCAGTATTTGACAAATTCCCTGCTTCGCTAAAGAGGAGGGGTTGTGTCTGGAAGTGACAGGCCCGGTGACAGGCCCACTGTCTGTCCTGGAGGGCCAGACCCTTCGTGCCAGTGAGTGCGGGCCTTGCCCACCGTTGTGTGTGCGGCCCTAGACACACTTGCAGAACTGGCCCCAATAGGGAGTTTAGAGAGAGGATTGCACAGGCGAGTGGATGAATGAGTGACATTTCGGAAGCTGAGGTTTGTAGCTGCTGCCTGCAATCTGTTCTGAAGTCCAGCAGCAGCAAAGGGGTGGGGAGGGGGTCAGGCTCACCTGAGACAGGAAGGTGGGTTCCCCCAGGCAGAGGCTTGGCAGAGGGAATCATTGTTGGGACATCTCTAAAAATAAGTGACAGAAAGTTCAGAGTTCTCTCACGCAGTCTAGAAACACAGATTCTTACTGCACAGATTTTTCTTTAAAGTGAAGCAGGAATTTCAATGCTCTGAACTGACACCAGCAAACCAAGGCAGTTCTGGCTCATCCAAGGGTTGGGGTTCTTATTTCAAACTCGAGAGGCCTGGACTAAGATGCATCATCACTAACCAGGCTCCAACAAGGCAGAAACGCCGCTTTATCAAAACCACCGCAGGCTGGAGAGAGATGAGAGCTGCCTTGCCAAGGCTGGGACCGCCAGCAGAGGCACACTCAGCTTCCAGGTGGGGCCCGCCAGCTGGGGGCTGGCCCTGAAGATCACAGACTCCCAGACCGAGGGGGCGGGAAGGTCGTCTCATCCAGTGGGGGCCCCTGTCCAGCCTTTTCTCCTGCTCTGTAGAACCTGTGGGGTCATTTCAGGAAACAAAATATACAAAGCTATCCAGCCTCAAAGCCATAAGTAACTAAGTAACTGAAAAATTAGACCCAAGCTTCCAGAACAACGGTGCAGAACATCCTCCCACTCCCTTGGGTTGGGAGCTCCTAAAGGCGTTTCTTATTCCTCTCTGTTCTTCTGTCACGACCAGGGCTGAGCGTGCGTTCGAGCTTCTCCTGCATCATGACCAGGGTGCTCCGGGACACCTTGTCCACATCTGTGTCCACCAGTCCTGCTCAGAATCTCCCCAGGGGTTTTCCACGATGCCCATCCAGGCGTCACCCTCACTCTAGGCCAGGAGGAGACGCCATGCCCTGAGGATTCAGCCTCTTCTTCTTCATCCCTCCCAGCACCCAGTGTGTTGGGTGCACACAGTAGGTGCCCCATAAGTATCATAAGACCACAATGTGTTGGGTGCACACAGGTACCCCATAAGTGTCGGAAGACCACAGTGCTCCTAGTGTCCTGCTCCTAAACACTGCACTACTCACTATGCAACATGGTTTGCACAGCTCTTCAAGGGAGAAAAACAAACTTCTCAGAACTCTCCAACAAAATACAAATGTTTTGGTATTGAATATATTGTATTTAACTCAAAGCATTGGATGCTGTCAGGCTGGCCAGGTGATATTTATGAAGAGTCTTACAGGCATTTGTTGTCCCAACATTCTACTTCTGGGAATTTATCCAAGGGAAATAATTCAAAATGCAGAAAAACTGTGGCCAAAAATATTCATTGTAGTATAGCATTATTAGTCCTAGTGAAAAATGTACATCAACCAAATGTCTAATAGGGAGGTTATTAAGTGGTTGTGGTAAATTCTCTGAATGTATGGTCATGGAGAAAGAGAGAATAACATTCATCAAGAATTAATAACATTCCATCCATGAGTTATGATAAAGTAATCTGTGATAATTCTGTTCTAAAAGATATAAAATTATATATATGACATATAAGCCCAACGATTTTTTTCCTTGAACTACAATATAAGAGTTCTTAAGGGAAATATGGCAAAATGTTCAAGGATGGTTTGTGGTTTCTCTGGGTGATGGGACTCTAGGTGATTTCTTTTACATTTTTTTTCCTATCATGAGTGTATTACAATGGAAACTTCCAACGGGACGCCGGCCCCACCCTGTGTGCTGGTTTCTACGGCTCCCTGTCATGTCCTCCGCACCCTCTCCTCTCCCCTGAATACAGTTCCTAGAGACCTTGAGTCCACAGCCCTGGGGCTCTGCACACTGCGGGTCCGGTGGTGTCTCCAGTGCTGTGTGGATGACTTCCCCGCGTGTTTCCCCCTCTACACAGTTGAGGAACAGAGAAGATCTCCACTTGCCAACGGACACAGCGCTAGTGAAGCCAATTATTGCTACATCCACTGATAAAGTTCGGGGGGAATTAAATTTTTTGGTCCATGGATGCAAATCGCCTCCAGGCACCTTTACTGTCTCAGTGCTCTCCTCAGGAGGCTGCTGTTGGTGGCCAGGGATTTTGCCATAGCAAAGTTCTCACAGATTCCCAAACAATAGCACTTAGCTGTCTGCCTCTCTGGCAGGAGGATGGACATTCGCAGCTTTGGACTCACTTTCTTCCAAATATGAACACTTTCAAAGACAGGGATCTGCCAATGACTTTACCAGGAGGGCCTTGCCGGAGCTGTCACCACTGTGGCATGCAAGAAAGCAAGAGTCCTCCAGGAAGCCGGCCAAGAGGCGCCTTCTCTTAGGCCAAACATGGGCAACATGAGAATAAGAATACACAAAATCAGGAGAACTAACAGGAGGCTGTGAGGAACTCCCCCCAAATAATGAGGAAGCTGGAGAATAAGACCAGCCTGGTCCAACTAATGGCTGTTCCGTTGGAGGCACAGGAGTGCAGAGGCAGCGAGGCCTGCAGAAGACCCCTCGCTGCGCTGGGTGGCAACTCCAGTGAAAAGCTGCTAATCAAACACATCTGAATTCACACTGTTTTAAAAATAAGTCTGTAAAGGCAAAACAGGTTAATAGTATTTTGACACTAAGCTTGTAGTTATAACAGATACTTTAAAAGGTCAATCCCAGTTACCACGGTGACTGCAGCTCAGGCACCGCAGAAGTGCGTGAAGATGAGAGTGAGGGAGCCGCAGCCCGGAAGGGTGGGTCCCAAAGTCTCACTGGCTGATAGGGTTTGGCTGTGTCCCCACCCAAATCTCACCTTGAATTGTAGGTTCCATAATCCCCACGTGTTGTGGGAGGGACCTGGTGGGAGGTAATTGAATTATAGGGGCGGGTTTCTCCCGTGCTGTTGTTGTGATAGTGAATAAGTCTCACAAAATCCGATGGTTATATAAAGGGCAGTTCCCCTGCACACACTCTGTCACCTGCCGCCCTGTAAGATGTGTCTTTGCTCCTCCTTTGCCTTCCATCATGATTGTGAGGCCTCCCCAGCCGTGTGGAACTGTGAGTCCATTAAACCTCTTTTTCTTTATAAATTACTCAGTCTCGTTTAGGTCTTTCTTAGCAGTGTGAGAATGGACTAATACACTGGCAAATACCAGGGACAACTGTGGTGGTTGTAACAAGAAGGATGACAGTCTCTGCCTACTGAGCACACTGTGTGCCGGATGCTGCAGCTCATGTGGGCAGAGAGGCCTCACTCAGTCTCACAGCGACCCCATGAGGCAGGTGTCAATGCCTCAAGCTACAAATAAACCGAGGCTTGAGAAGAATCAGTGACCTGTAGGAGATCACGCAGTTAATAAGCAATCAGGGCCGTGTTTGCAACCCAGACAGAACTTTCAAGCCCTTATCAGCAACATGGAAATAAATAACTCAAAGGTTAATTCCAGAAAGTTTCCTTACTCAGGGCGCATCTTGGCATTGATTTCACATGCAGCAAGCCTCATCCCAAGCAATGCTAAAAGGTTTCATCACCCCAGACCCATCCCCAGGCATCTGCTTGTCAGGCTTTAAGGTGATAAAGAAAGAGGAACGATCATAAAAACACCCATGATGAAATACAAGGGGGCTATCTAACTATTTTGGAATTAATCCCCTAGACTTTTGGAATGAGGATACATTGAGGAAAAGGTTATGGCAAGTTTGAGTCTGTCACCAACCTGCATCCGAGCCCCAGTGGCCCTTCAGGTAACAAATCAAAGGCCTGTGTCCTGGTTCTTGCCCCTGCAGTCCTGGCCAACACTTTCTCTTAAGCGGCACCCGCTGACCGGGTGCCTGGCAGCCTCCTCACCTTCCCTCTTCACTTGCTACATCTGGTCCTTCAACAAGGCAGGAGTCCTGCGTCTACAGGCTTCTCCAGGAGCAATCTCTCTGTCAGGCTAATTAAACGGCAGCTACTCCCCAGGACACTCCTGGAATCCTTGCTGGATCGTGGAAGCTCCAGGCAACCACAAGACCAGAATCTTTCCGTCACAGTTTAAGCCAGAGGTAGGGTCCCAGCAGGGGCCACTTGACCTTGCAGGAAAGCTCCCACATCCTACCCACGGGATGTTCTGGACCCCACTTCTGTTGTTGAGGTGAGGCTTTATTTTATTTCAAAAGTGTAGTACTTAGAAAAAAGTCAAGATAGTTGTATCTAGGAAGTAAAGATTCGTTTAATAAATTATTCAAAACTTCAGCGTATCCTATTGCAATAATACTGAAACCAACTAAGAGAAAGGATGACGATACCCACCAAAGGGAAGTTAAGACCATCTTCTTAAGTAAATCAGAACCGGTGCCTGCACAGAATGCGCTGCTAAAAGAGATTTAAAAGCAATGAAAACACGCAGATACGAGCTGCCGTGTTTGTAATGTGCAGCCCAAGTGCGATTTCATATGACAGTTTCCCAAATTTCACCCTTCTGTGTGCAGATTTCAAAGTTTTGACATATCCATGTGCTCTGAATTATTGTCTACCTAGGGCATCTTCAATAGACTCATTAAATACATTTAAATGTAAAATATGTTTACATTTAAATACATTTAAATACATCTGTGTGAGATTGCAGGTCCATTGTGCTGCCTGTTTTTTTCTACAGCACACTAAAATAAATTAGTAACTATTTTAAAAAATATCCATCCAGGTACCACCTAGAGCTCTGTCATATCCCCTCTGATCATCACCCACTGGCACTGGGTGTGGCACCTTCCCCATGGGAACATGGCAGGACAACCCAGGAGGAGTCAGAGGACAGTGGGGGTCAGAACAGAGTGGGCAGCGCTGTGCCCAGCCCCCCGCCGGACGGCAGTGTCCTGAAATGTCAGCATGCTGGCATTTTATCCTACTCCTTTTATTAGGGAGCCTGAAATTTAAAAACATAGGCAGGCCCCGCTTATCAACACAGGTAATTTCCTACCTCGAGTGCATTCTCACTGAAGCAGGCCTTCCTATGATGTGTCCTAGGGAGACGGGCGCCACAGTTTGGGTTAACACTGAAAAACGTAAGAACAGTATAAAGATTTGAGTAGTAACCAAGATGGCACTCTTTAAACTTCAAACAATGTTTTTACAATTAATTTTTTTCTAATTATAAAAGTTATCCATGTAGATTGCAGACCATTTGAAAAATACAGGAAAACACAAAGAAGGAAATAAAATTTATGCAGAGATAACCACTACTATGAAGTGGGCACTGAGTTCCATTAGGAAAAATTCCTAGCGGAGGAATTAGGGAATCAAATATTGAGTTTTCCTGTCAAGGGTGGTGCCAAGCTCTTCTGGTTGGCCACACATAGCCCACGTGCCAGGCCAGCCTGCACCCTCCATCCCTCCACACACATCCAGAGCCAGGGGCCCAGGTGGCCTCTCCCACAGCTAAGGCTCAGCAGAGCCAAGGGTGGCTGCCAGGCCCGCTGGTGCCCTCTGCATGCATCTCTGCCTCTTGGGAATGGGCCAGGACTGCAGAGTGGGAGAGCGCTCAGGAAGGCTTGGTGGAGACAAGCTGGCAAAGTGTTTTTTAATGCTACAAAACCAAATATATGCAAGAAAGCTGTAAAAATTGGAGGAAGATGACATTCAAAGGGATTCTGCCCTCAGATCACCATGACAGCAGCTTTAATTCTTGCCTTAATTTAAGGAAATAAAGCTTAAAACCATGAGTGATGAATTATAAGATTTTTAAAATTTCTTTTCTTTTTGCCAGGAAAAAACAAATTCAAAGAGCAGACCTCACAGAGATGTTCTCACAAGAATCAAATCAATTCAGACTCATATATTTTAAGTTAAAAGGAAGCATTTGAGATGTATATCATTGTCAATTTCCTGCTTTACCTGATTTTTTCACTTATTTGAAAATATTTCAACAAATAAAAGGGCTCCTAAGTGTTCAGCATGTTTCTGCATCTAGTCACATGCTTTTTCATATCCCTTAGTTGAGTTTTATATTTCTGTTTGCTTTACAAACGTGTACATGGTGGGTTTTATATTTTTATGCTCTCAGACTTACCAGTCCTCCCATCTCTGGTTTCTGCCTTTGGTATCATGCTGACATCTCTCAACTGACCCAATTTTTTCTTATAGTTCCTTACAAAATTTGTTGTTTCTTCAATATAAGTTTTGTACTCATCTCTTGGCCTAACGAGTTCTGGGTATTTAAGATGCTGGGTTGTTATTTCGAACAGGCTCCCCCTCACTCTTGCTTGCGAGGTGGTTATTGCTAGCATCTGGGAATGCTATTGGATTTCTATATTGATTTTACTCACCATCATTGTAATTTCCTCTCTTAATTTTACTAACTTTGAGTCCATCCTTTGGGGTGTTTGGGAAAGTTTTGTGGCTTGAAGTTCTGACTCTGGAATCAGCCAGACCTGCGTTTGCATTCCAGGAGTAGCATCTGCAAGATGTAAGCCTTGGGCAGGTCCCGATTCTCTGCAAAATGTGTGTGGAATGAGACCGAGTGGCTGAAAAATGTATACAGGGCCTGGCACAAAGAGACGCTTGGATGTGTCGTCTGCAGGTGGTGATAGTTTCTTTTTCTTTCTTTCAAATACTGCACACTGTTTATTTGCTGATTGCTCTTGCTGCACTGGTAGAGCTTCTAGAGAACCTGTGGCTACAGACGGTCTCCTGCTGCAGCCCTGAGCTGGAGAAGCCACCTGTTTTTGGGCTGAGGGTGCAGGTGTTTCACGTTCAGGGTCAGGAGGCTCCTCTCAATTTGTGCATAGTGCAGACGTCCCTGTGGTCTTCTTTGATAGATTTGGGGAGCCTGAGTTGCTTCTGTGGCTGAAGAAGTTCTCAAGTCCCGGTAGGAGGAAGCCAGGGAGCCTTTCGGTGCTGCGTGGATTGGATATGCCATTAAATACCTTACAGGGACTGCGCTTGGCTGAAGTCCAGGTGGTTTCTGGGACAGCTGGGCTTAGGGCAGGGTCCTGTCGGGCTCCCTGGGTGTCAGCGGCACCTGCCCCTGCAGGTGCTGCTCTTTCAGCCTCCCCACCCCCACTTCTGCTCCCACCGGGAGGATCTGCTGGTCTGGTGGGGCCCAGGAATGCAGAAGACTTTCCTCCTCCTCCCCCACCTTCCTTCTCTCTTGGTTATCTCTAAGTCTAAAGGGTTGTGGAAATGTGTTGGGCAAAAACAGATGGGAAGCCTCCAGGGAGAGGCAGCCTGTCTTCAGCAGGGAGATTTATGGCTTTCGATGTACAGCCAGGAGGGTGAATAAAAGCTGGCATGTAGAACACATTCAAGTGCGTTTTCCACTGACTTTAAAAAGCAAAAACATGTTAAGGAAGTTTCCTTTTATTTCTGGTTATCAGTAATTATTTTTCAGGTAAGGTTGCTAAATTATATCATTGCCTTTTCAGCAATAATGATGAAAACCAAAGGATTTCCTCTTTTTGACCTACTTCCCTTTCTGATGTGATGAATTAGTGTTTTAAATGTATAATATGTATAAATATGGCTATATTTTCTAATATTGAACCAATCTTGCAATCTTAAGATAAACACAGACAGGTCTTATGTATTATTATTTTACTATGTGGTTAGATGTGATTTGCTAAAAATTTGATTAGAAATTTCTTTTTAAGTTTTTAAGATCAACTTTATTGAAGTATAATTCATGTATAATAAACCCTTTGGAGTGTCCAATTCAATGACCCACCACAACCAAGATACAGAATGACCGAGCCCTCCCTCCAGACTCTGCAGATCCTCTGCAGCTAGGGCCCCTTGGCCCCGCACTTGGAGCCGCTGATATGCTGTCACTGTGTGTTTGTTTGAATTTTTTGCATTACATATACTGCGTTCTGATTATCCACCTTCTGTTGATGAACATTTAGGTGGCTTCCAGTTTTTGGCTTTCCACTTCTCCTGGATCAACACCTACAAGGGGAATGGCTGCATCATATGATAGGTGGAAACTTTCAAACTGTCTTCCAAAATCGTGCCATGTGCTGGCTTTTCTGGTTGCTCCACATCCTCACTAATACCAGCTACGGTCAGTCTTTTTCATTTCACCCTTTCTAGTGGATTTGTACTGGAGTCTCTTTGTGGTTTTAATTTGCATTTTCCTGATACGCTTATTCAACACCCATATATCTTTTATGTCTGTCTAAATCATTTGCCCACTCTTTTGTTGGGTCATTCGCCATCTTCTCATTGATGCATAAGAGTTATTTATCTTGGACACAGGTTTAGATATATGTATTGCAAATATTTTCTCTATTCTATGATTTGCTTTATTGTTCCCTTAATGGTATCTTTCCCAAAGCAAAAATTTTAAATTTACCAAGTTTTTCTTTAATGGTGTATGGTCTTTTGTATCATAGCTAAGAAATATTTGCCTGCTTTGAGACTTTCTTCTAGAAGTTCTACAGTTTTTGGTTTTACATTTAGGGCTATGATTCATTTTGAGTTAATTTTGATGTATAATGACAATTTTGATGTATAATAACAATCATCAATATCAATCAATGTTCATTTTTTCAGCCAGGCACAGTGGCTCACACCTGTAATCCCAGCACTTTGGGCAGATCGCTTTAGGTCAGGAATTCGAGAACAGCCTGGCCAACGTGGTGAAACCCCATCTCTACTAAAAATACAAAAATTAGCTGGGTGTGGTGGCAGGTGCCTGTAATCCCAGCTACTTGGGAGGCTGAGGTAGGAGAATTGCTTGAACCTGGGAGGTGGAGGTTGCAGTGAGCTGAGAACACACCACTGCACTCCAGCCTGGCAACAGAGTGAGACTCCGTCTCAAAAAAAACAAACAAAAAACAAAAAACAAAGGATTTTTATATCAATAAAGGACATTGGTCTATGGTTTTCTTTTTTGTTATTGTCTTTACCTGGTTTTGGTATTAATATTTTGTAAAATGAGTTGGAAAGTGTTCTTTCCTCTTCTATTTTCTAAAGGAGATTGGGTGGAATTATAAATTCTTCAAACATTTGGTAGAATTCTCCAATAAAACCATCTGGGCCTGGAGATTTCACTTTTGGCAATTTTTAAATTACAAATTCAATTTTCTAAATAGTTGTAAAACTATTCAAATGATCTATTTCATATTGGATGTGTTGTCGGTTTTTTTTTTAAATGAATTGGTCAATTTCATCTAAGTAGTCATATTTACATAGAATTGTTTGCAGTATTCCTTTAATATCCTTTGATGTCTGCAGGGTCTTTAGTATGGTCCCTGTTCATTTCTAATATTGATAATTTATGCCTTCTCTCTTTTTGGCCAGTCTTGCTACAGATTTGTCTATTTTATTGATCTTTTTAAAGAAAAAGTTACTTGTTTCCTTGATTTTTCTCTTTTGTTGTTCTTTTTTCAACTTTGTGGATTTCTGCTCTTATCCTTATTATTTCTTTCTTTCTGCTATTTTGGGTAAAATATTATTTTGCTTTTCTTTTTCTAGGCTCTGGAGGTGGGAGCTTAGATTACTGATTTGAAACTTTTCTCTTTGCTAATATAGGTATTTAGTATTATAAATTTCCCTGTCAGTACTGCATTAGGTATATCACTTAAATTTTGATTTATATTTTTATTGTCATTCAGTTTAGTGCATTGATTTTCTTTGACTTCCTCTGTCACCCATGGATTCTTTAGAATAGTACTGCTTAGTTTTCAAGCATCTGGACATCTTGTTATCTTTCTGTTATTGATTTCTAACTTGATTCTATTGTGGTCAGAGAACACATTCTCTGTTTAAAATTCTTTTTAAGTCTGTTGAGATTCGTTTTATGGCCCAGGATATGGTCTATCTTAGTATACATTCCATTGGCATTTGGAAACAGCATATATTCTGGTGTTGTTGAGTGGGTGTTCTGTAAATGTTGATTAGATTCTATTTGTTGATGGTGTTATTGGGTTCTATGTTCTTGCTGATTTTCTGTCTAGTTATTTTATCAATTATAGAGAAAAGCATGTTGAAGTCTCCAACTATAATTGTAGATTTGTCTATTTCTCCTTTATGTTCTATTAATTTTTGCCTCACATACTTTGTATATCACTATTAGGAGCATACATTTCTAGAGTTCATTCCTATGTCTTTTCGGTGGATTGACCCTTTTGTCATTATACAATGTCCCTCTCTGTCTCTGGCAATTTTCTTTGTTCTGTCGTCTATTTTATCTGATGTACTATAATCACTTCTGCTTCTTTTTTGCTTAATGTTTACGTGATAAACTTTATTCCATTCTTTAACTTTCAACTCATCTATATTGTTATGTCTGAAGTCAGTTTCTTGTAACTAACACATAGTTAGGTCACAGTTTTTAATCCATTCCACAAATGTTTGTCTTTAATTAATGCAGTTAGACCATTTACATTTGATGTAATTATTGATATTTTAGGGCCTAAGTCTGACATTTTTTTTTGTTTTCTGTTTGTTCTGTTTTTCAGTGCTCTTTTTTCCTTTCCTGTCTTCCCATGAGTTACTTGAACAATTTTTATAACTCCATTTCGATTTGTCTGTAGTGTTTTTAAGTATATCTCTTTATATTAGTTTTTAATGATTGGTCTAGATATTACATTTATATAAATAGCTTATCACTGTATACTTGTATCATCATTTTACCATTTTGAGTAAAGTATAGAAACTTCACCTCCCTTTATATCTTTTTTATCTGTTATCTATGATATAATTGTCATAAGTATCTCCTCCAGATATATTAATATTTAGAGCTACAGTGGTTTAATTTTTGCTTCATCAAATATAATTTAGAAAATTTGAGAGGAGAAAAAAGGCATATTATATATATCCATACTTTTGCTACCTTGTTCTTCCTTCCTGATATTCCAAGTTTTCCTCTTTGATCATTTTCTTTCTGTGTAGGGAAGCCCCTTTAGCCATTGTTTTTGGATGGATATGCCGGTGACAAATGTTCTTAGTTTTCTTTCAGTTAAGAATGTCTCAATTTTCCCTTTCAATCCTGAAGATTATTTTTGCTGAATACAGACTTTTGTGTTGGCAGTTTTGTGTGCTACTTCCTTCTAGCCTCCACGGTTTCTGGTGAGAAATCTGTTGCCATTTCAATTGCTTTTCCCTATGGGTAAAATGTCATTTCTCTCTGTGTCTTTACTTTCCAGAAGTTTGACTACGATGTGTCTTGGTATGAATTTTTTTGAATGTATCCTGTTTGGAGTTTTTTCAGCCTCTCATATTTGTAGGTTTATGTCTTTTGCCAAATTTATTAAGTTTTCAGTCATTTTATTTTTGGTATTTTTCCAGCTCCATCTTCTTTCTCCTCTCCTTCTGAGATTTTGATGACACGAATTCAGATCTTTTGTTATAGCCCCAGAAGTCCCTGAGGTTCTGTTCATGTTTTTTCCAGTCTATTTTCTCTCTGTTGTTCAGATTGGGTAATTTTTATTGTACTTCTGTTTCGCTGATTCTTTCCACTGTTTCTTCAATTTTGCTGTGGAGCCAACCCATTGAGGTTATTTATAAGTAAGGACTTACTACTGCCGTTGTGTTGCTTGTTTTCTGGTTGTCTCGTAACTCCTCTCCTCCTCTCTTTCTTTGTTACTGTCATCCTTTGTGGTTAAGTGATTTTCTTTGGTAGTATGTTTTAATTCATTGCTTTTTATTTTTAGTGTATCTATTATAGGATTTTGCATTATGATTACTGAGGCTTACAAAAACACTTTATAGACATTTTGAAGAGATGACAACTATCGTAGATCTGTTTGCTTTTTAAATCATTTTTCTCTCTCTTTAATTTATATGGTGTTTATCAATCTCTTTAAGTTTACTACTATTTTCCTCTATTAAACCTGAGCTTTTTATTTCAAATATTGTATTGTTTAGTTTTAAAATTCCATTTGGTTCTGTTTAATATTTTATATTTTCCTGCTTAGATTTTTTTATATTTTCATTCATCATAAGCATACCTTTACTTCACTGAGCACAGTCACAATAGCTGTTTTAAAGTACTTGTCTGGTAACTCCAACAGTCTTTTCATCTCAATATTGGAAACTAAAAGTTGTCATTTCTTTTGAAGATAGGTAATATTTTTCTTGGTCTTCATATGTCAAATAATTTTGGATTTTATCCCAAATATAAATTTTATGTGTAGTGGCTCTGGATTCTATTTCTCCAGGAGGTGTTGATAATTTTTGCTTTAGCAGGCAATCACCTTCCTCAAGAGAGGAAGTTTCTAAACCAAGGTGAGTGGTCTGCAGAGCAAAATCAAGGCAGGCAGACCTCCTCCATCCAAGAGGGCTCTTGGCTTCACTTAGGAGAGATTCACACACACACCGACAGTGGAGGAAGCATTGATCAGGAGATAATTCACACATGAGCCTACAGTGGAGGAGGCATTGATCAGGAGAGATTCACACATGAGCCGACAGTCGAGGAGGCATTGATCAGGAGTGATTCACACATGAGCCAACAGTGGAGGAAGCGTTGATCAGGAGAGATTCACACGTGAGCCGACAGTGGAGGAGGCGTTGATCAGGAGAGATTCACACGTGAGCCGACGGTGGAGGAAGCGTTGATCAGGAGATGATTCACACATGAGCCAACAGTGGAGGAAGCATTGATCAGGAGATGATTCACACGTGAGCCGACAGTGGAGGAGGCATTGATCAGGAGTGATTCACACATGAGCCAACAGTGGAGGAGGCGTTGATCAGGAGAGATTCACGCCTGAGCCGACGGTGGAGGAAGCGTTGATCAGGAGAGATTCACACGTGAGCCGACAGTGGAGGAAGCGTTGATCAGGAGAGATTCACACAGAATCAGACAGTGGAAGAAGCATTGATTAGGGCGACAGGGCACAGCCAAAGGCTGCTGCACGGACAGAGCAGGGCTGTCCACAGGAAAAGGGGCCCCCTCAGATTGCTGGCTGGCTGTTTATACCTCCACCTAATTACACGTAAATGAGGGGTGGGTTATTCACGAACCTTCTGGAAAGTGGTGTGGAGGTCATGTGGTCCTGGTAACACAGGCTGCTTCCTTTTCAGTGACCAGCATCATTTGGCGCAGCCCCCAGAGTCTCATGACAACTACCTTGTTCTGCTCAAGAGCCCTGTATGGTCCCCTCTTCTGTGGATGGAAACTGAGGCACAGCAATGACAGCATCAACGGAGCCACGCTGCTCCTGGCTGTGCTCTGCAGGAGCCTCCACTTGGGGGCAGAGGACAAACAGCCCCACACTTGGAAGCACAGCTCGGGAGCAGCAGCTGAGTTGCGCTGTGAGGAGATGCCAGGCGGCTGTTTATCCATCGGCTGCTTGCAAGTGATGGGGCCGGGTTTACCCTCCTTTCCTGCCCATGATTTGGGCTCTTGGCAAATCAAAGGTTTAAAGATATCAGCTCTTGGAACCACAAAGTAAACACAGCATATCTTCCTAATTCCTTTCACCACGCGGTGCACAGTTTTATGTGCTAATTGTGTTTACTGGAAGAACTCATGACTGGTTCAAACAAATTCTTATTGTGGAAAAAACATCTCCCCTGCCGTCAGCTGCTGGTACTGGTGGGATAGGAGTGCAGCACGGAGCACAGAGGCTGGAGCTGGGTCAAACCGGGAGGCAAGAGTGCAGGTGCACTGCTCCTGAGCTCAGCAGGCCCCCCGGCATCTGCTGTGTGTAGAGGGGCTGACCATAGATCACTGCTTATTGTGGTTCTGTTTAAGAGTCCTCCCTGGCAGGATCCCTGCTCCTTAAAAGCACAGTGCAGAGCATCTTAGCTCCGATGCACCAAGCATGCCCCAGCTGTGCCTCAGCGAGGAGGGTGAGCTCTGGGCCAAGACCCCCTCTCCTGGTCCGGGACGCCTGAGCGCTTGTGACTCGGGATGACTGACAAAGTCCCTGGCCAGGTTTGTTCTTCCCAGGCTGTCCCAGTGGCTTCTGAATTTTTGGCCCATGTCTTGGGTGTAGAAACTACAAGAGAATTTTAGTAGAGCAGTGTGTTGTTGGCAAGCAAGTTAGATCATCCCACTGAGCTTCTGTGACTTTCCTTTTTGCAGTTATGGTTCCAAACCAGAGTTTCCCTAGGAAATAAACACGGAGGGGCTGAAAGGACCTGGGGCCATTGGGGGTGGATGGTCATATCCAGGGTACTTGATGCCAGTGCCAACTGTTCCCTGCACGCTTCCACGTCCACGCCAACATTGCAAGGCTATGTCAAGGACTGGAACAGCTACAGTGATGACACACCTGAGGTGAACACAACTCCAGCAGCATCCTGGCCCCTCATGGGGCAAGTGCACGTGGAATCTGGAAACTTCACAGCTGAGCCTGCAAAGGTGCTCATGGCGCGCAGAAGTGTTTCTGGGTAGGTAAAGCACAGGCTAATCGCAGGTTCAGTGACCCGACAGTGCATTTAGGACAGTGACACTAGATGGGACGACCAAGCTCTGTGAGTTACACAATGGGGTGAGTTACACAATGATGGGGTGAGTTACACAATGATGGGGTGAGTTACACAATGATGATGGGGTGAGTAACACAATGGGGTGAGTTACACAGTGGCGAGTTACACAATGATGGGGTGAGTTACACAATGATGGGGTGACTTACATAATGGGGTGAGTTACAAAATGGGGTGAGTTACACAATGATGGAGTGAGTTACACAAAGAGGTGAGTTACACAATGGGGTGAGTTACAGAGAGGCGAGTTACACAATGATGGGGTGAGTTACACAGTGATGGAGTGAGTTACACAATGGAGTGAGTTACACAATTGGGTGAGTTACACAGTGAGGTGAGTTACACAATGATGGGGTGAGTTACACAATGATGGGGTGAGTTACACAATGGTGGGGTGAGTTACACAATGGTGGGGTGAGTTACACGATGGGGTGAGTTACACAATGATGGGTGAGTACACAGTGGGGTGATTTGCACAGTGGGGTGAGTTACGCAGTGGGGTGAATTACGCAGTGGGGTGAGTTACACAGTGAGGTGAGTTACACAATGATGGGGTGAGTTACACAGTGATGGGGTGAGTTACACAATGATGGGGTGAGTTACACGATGGGGTGAGTTACATAATGATGGGTGAGTACACAGTGGGGTGATTTGCACAGTGGGGTGAGTTACACAGTGGGGTGAATTACGCAGTGGGGTGAGTTACACAGTGGGGTGATTTGCACAGTGGGGTGAGTTACACAATGGGGTGAGCTACACAATGGGGTGAGCTGCACAATGATGGGGTGAGTTACACAATGATGGGGTGAGTTACACGATGGGGTGAGTTACATAATGATGGGTGAGTACACAGTGGGGTGATTTGCACAGTGGGGTGAGTTACGCAGTGGGGTGAATTACGCAGTGGGGTGAGTTACACAGTGGGGTGATTTGCACAGTGGGGTGAGTTACACAATGGGGTGAGCTACACAATGGGGTGAGCTGCACAATGATGGGGTGAGTTACACAATGATGGGGTGAGTTACACAGTGGAGTGAGTTACACAGTGGGGTGAGTTACACAGTGGGGTGATTTGCACCGTGGGGTGAGTTACACAATGATGGGGTGACACAGTGGGGTGATTTGCACAGTGGGGTGAGTTACACAGTGGGGTGAGTTACACAATGGGGTGAGTTACACAGTGGGGTGAGTTGCACAGTCAGGTGTTACACGGTGGGGTGAGTTGCACACTGAAGGCTTCAGGCTCGCTCCACCTTGCTCTCCCCCAACAGATCCAGTGGTAGGAAGTCATTTCAAGCAGCTTGTGAACATTCAAAGAAGCAGCTCAGGATCATCCTGCTGCTTCTGAGAGGTAAGCTGGACAGATTACTGCCTCTGACATGGGGGAGGAGAGAAAACTCCTGAATTTTGGTGCCCCCAGATATATCGTGGATCAAGAGGTCGGTATTATTCCATGCTTCTTCCCACTGTGAAACAAAATGAGACGTCTAGCGGGAGCCTCGCGTTGCCAGTGAAGTCAACCCAGATGTGCAGGCATGAAAAAAAAATAGCTGGAAAATCTGCCCAGGAGACCAGGGACAGCCAGGAGACACAACGCCAGGGCCGGGGCGCTCCCAGCAGGGCTGGCCTCACGTTGCCACCAGTGTGGAGGGTCCCCAGTGGGGCATGCGGGACACGCCCCGGAGGCCCGTCGGGAGGTCAGGCAGTCCCACAGGGGAAGCAGCTCAGCCCAGTGAAGAGGCCGTCCACACTCTCAGAGGAGCCTACCACGTAAGGCACTGGGAGTTGAATGACCCTGAGGGCCACAAGGCTGGGAGAAGATTCGGAGCTCGCACTCTTTGTCCATAGCCATAGCTGGCTGTGTGGGATTCAAATGGAAAACAGAGGGTTCCAGAAACCATGGTGACCACAGACAGCCCTTGCCTCTGCAGGGTACATCAGGGCTCAGAATGTGCTGTCCCCCTTATCAATCATCACCGAGACCTCAGCAGAATGGGAGGGCCCCGCAGAGACAGTAGGCGGGGGCCAGGCCTTGGCAATGCTGCACACGGACCGGACCCCAGTCGTCCTGCCATGGCCATGCCCATCTTGGCTGAGGCCACCGAGGTCTGGAGAAGGTCCTCACTTGCTCAAGGACACACGGCGGGTAGACTGGCTAGATTCATGCTCAAAAGTGTTTCCTGCCTCTCCCTGGGGCCCCTTGATGTCAGGTTTGGGTGACGCTTTCGCCAATGTCCTGGCTGAGCAGATGCCTCAGGGGCTATCATGTGGTTCCACCATGTCCCCATCCTCCAGCCCACAGAGCCTCCCATGAGAGGCATCCTTCAGCCTGGGTCCCAGAACTGAGAAGCCATGGAGCAGAGCTCCAGCCGACCATCACGTGCCTGTAGCGTGAGTGAGAAGCACACGCTGTCGCTGGAAGCCCAAGAGGCAGGAGTCCATTTGTTCCTGCAGTGCAGCCCAGCTCAAGCTGACTGATCCCAAGTCAGGCTCAAGCCTGCCTGCCCAGCCCCAGAGCCACCACTTCTGCCCCACAACCCTGCCTCTCGGGGTGACAGGAAAGGCAGTTCTTACGCATCGTAGAGAGGAGGCGGGTGCAGTCGCTGCAGTAAACAGGAGCTGATAAGAGCCAGTGGGACTGAAGAGCTGCCTGCTGGGGAGCGGCTCTGTGGAATTCCACCCCGGGCACGGTGGGCACACGTGTCACTCTTGGCAGGTGTGGACACTAATGAGACTTCGGGTACAGTTACCTGCTGGGGCCTAGACATTCTGTGTGGCAGTGGGGGCACCCGGGGCAGTGCCTCACCCCGACACCGGGCTAGCAGAGACCGGTGGACCCCTCTCTTCCCCAGAGTGGGCCCATCAGGATGCCCAAAGCTCCCAGCTGGTGGTCACTGATTTCGCACTTTGACCCGTCCTCAAAACATGAGGTCTCTGTGAAAGCACAGACACCTTGAGAGTCCCAGCATATGGGTGTGTGGCTGATCTCCCTTCCCTCCTGGCAGGAAACCCAGAGCCCTGAGCAGCTGTCACCCAAGATGGTGGCCCCAGAGCCACCTGGCCAGGCTCCCCACTTTTTCCTGAGCTGGACTCTCATGGCTGGTAACAGCCCAGGGTACCCCTCCAGCTCTGCCCTCCCAAATCTGGCTGCCCCCAGGTGTTCCCCATGTCCAGCCCTGTGATGGGGAGTGCAGAGCGAGGCTTGGAGGGTGGGCGGGGAGCAGGTTCTGATCTCAACTCTTCCGTGCTCTGGGTGAGCAAGGCGGCTGCCTAAGGTCCCAAGGACAAAGGCCCACAGCGACGGTCAGGATCGTTGAGGAGAACGCCTGGAAAGTGCTTGTTGAGTTCTCTGTCTATAGTAGGTGCTCGGTAAACGTCAAAGATTTCCCAAATATTTGTATTGCTGCCAAGCTGAAGCATTTAGAAATGCATCAGTTTCATCTCCTCTTTGTGGTTGGACTTGGGCCCAGAAGCTGGCCCCCAAAGTGGCTTCACTTGTAGGACCAAGTATGAGCCCAGCCCAGCCCACAGCTGCCCCGCAGCCCTGCGACCCATTGGGTTATAAGGTGGAGGTCTCGGAGCTTCTGCTAGGAGCCCCCACCAGCCTCTGAGTCAACCAGAGGCCCCGGCGGCTGACCCCCTACAGCCCCCGGGGCCACAGCCCGAAGTGTGGGTTGAAGGGCCCTCGGCGGAAGCCTGGCCTGCAAGCACGGGCATCCAAGCTTCTACATCAAAGTGATCCCATGCCAGGAGCAGATGTGACTGCTTCCTCAAACCAGGAAAACCTGTCTAAAATTCCGCATGTCACTGCGGGCCTTCCTCTTCCGCCCTCCATCGTCCAGCAGGTGTCGGGCCCCAGGCTGGAGGCCACGTGCCAGGCTGGCAGGATTTGTCCACTGTGAAGCTCGACACCCCCGTAGGCCCTGTGCTGCCCGCCCAGATCCCCCTGCCTCAGGATGCCCTCCACACCCTCCGAATTCCCAGCCGCTGCTCTGGGGCCTGCACAGAGGGCTTGGGCCCAGCACCTGGAAGCTCCAAAGAGGCAAATGGGGTCATGTCCAGGTAAACCTCAAGATGTGGCTCTGAGGAGTTTCCTTTTATGGGTTTTACTGCTTTTTAAAAACACTCCTTATTTTCGAAATAGAATGTGACGCCCCACCCTCACCCTGTCCAGGAGGCCCAGCCAGCGCCTCTTCTGTGCCCCTAAACACCTCTGAGAACTCCAGGCACCAGCATTAATATCCTGGAGCCCTGGAGCCCCGGACCCCCTGAGTGTGCCAGATTCTGAGTGTGCCAGGCCTGAGTGTGTGCCAGGCCCCAAGTGTGCTGTGCCCTGTGTGTGCCAGGCCCCAAGTGTGCCATGCACTGTGTTGTGCCCCCAGTGTGCCAGGCACTGAGTGTGCCAGACCCCGAGTGTGCCGTGCCCTGTGTGTGTCATGCCCTAAGTGTGCTGTGCCCTGAGTGTGCCAGACCCTGAGTGTGCTGGACCCTGTGTGTGCCAGGCCCTGAGTGTGCCAGACCCTGAGTGTGCCGGACCCTGAGTGTGCTGGGCCTGTGTGTGGCAGGCACCGTGTGTGCTGGACCCTGTGTGTGCCAGGCCCTGAGTGTGCCATGCCCTGAGTGTGCTGGGCCTGTGTGTGCCAGACCGTGTGTGTGCCAGGCCCTGAGTGTGCTGGGCCCCATGTGTGCTGGGCCTGTGTGTGCCAGACCGTGTGTGTGCCAGGCCCCATGTGTGCTGGGCCCTGAGTATGTCAGGCCCTACAGGCAGCGCCTGCAGATGGAGCTCACAGAGAGGCTAGAGGGGGAAATCTGCTTAAAGTCTTGTCTGCTCTCTTCATCCTTCAGTGGATGTGGAATTTAATCTGGCAGATACTTACGTGGCTGCTGGATGGTATAACTGTACAAGGTCCACCCCAGTGAGGAGGGAGCTGTGAGGCGTGGTGGGAATGGAGGATGGGGGCTGTGGCCTACTGGGCTCCCTGTGTCCACCCCACATCCACCCAGTAACTCATAAGCCACAAATAGATGTGCCTTGATCTACTTAATGCCTCGTTGCTAGATAGTTGGATTGTCTCCTGTTATGCATTTGCCACCCAGAGCCTCATCATTCCTCCTGTCATTACTTTCTAGTGGGAGAGTGGGTCAAAGGTGTGAACTCCTGTATTCACCCCTAGGTTTTGTCAGATCGCTTCCGAGGCTGCCCTCTTTGCCGTGGCTGCTGAGTGCAGAGCTGGGCATCTGAGTGGACAGAGTGGTGCTCCGCTTCCTTGCATCTCCCGGGCCATGCATGGTGACCTGTGCCCACTGCATCACTCCTGTGTGCCCTGTGCATGTGACCGTGTCTTTCCCGTGTATTCAGTGCTGCTTCATGTGTGAGTTTCTCTGTGTTTCAAACCCCAACTACAGTGATTTTACAGATGAACCTTAATAGATGTGAAATCTATAAGTAGCTATTAATCTTTGTGTCATATTTACTGCAAATATTTCCCCCACTCCACTAGCTTCCAGTTCTGCTTTGTGGTTTGTGAGTGACCAGTGCATCCAGTTCCTGCTGCAGCAGCTGCAATGTGCACTGTCCTGCAGGAAGCCCTCGGGGTAGGGCCTGGGGGCTGTGGGAAGCTCAGCAACAAGGTAAGGGAATGGGCAGCTTTGTTTTATTTATTTATTTATTTTTACTATTTAATTATCTCACTTTATTACACTTTAATTAAAATATCGATCTTTACGCAATACACTTGAACTGTGGAATAAAGCAGGACCAGATGTGGACCCTGGAGCTGACAGTCACTTGCCTCCCACCCAGCCACGTCCTAATTCTCTTTTTGCAAAAGCAACTACTTATCCCTGTTAAAGCTGTTCCTTCTGGTCATGACTATTTTATCACAAAATCATATGCCTCTATTTTTGTTGCTTGACTTATCCATTTTAGACATTATCTGTTTATTTCCTGCTGGACAGGCATTTTAGCTCCATCTCCCCTACTTCCACATCCACACTATAATTATATCTCTATTTTTAGTTAAATCCATAGTTAGTATTTACATTTTCATGACTAAGTAAATATTGCTTATGACTGAGCCAAACAAAGCATGATGGTTATTTTTCATTCCATCAACAGCTTCTCCCTGCCCTTCGCCCACCCTGATAGTTTTGACTTTTTTTCTCACAACACATTCTCATGTGTGTTCATAGTCTCCCGACTATCTTCTATCTGCCTTCACCCCCAGTGCTCCATTATGCCAGGAGGTCTCCTCAGAATGAGCCCCATGTGCAGCCTACATTGTGCTACTCTCTCAGATCCAGTGTGCAGCTCTCCTCCTGGGACTTCCCTCCACAACTTTTCTCAGTTGAATCCACTATTTGTTGGATCCCAGGTCTTCCTCTTTATTTTCTCCTTCCTTTTGCTGGAGCACATCCTCAAGTAACTTTCTAAAATAAGTTTAAACAGGTAAATGTTTTGGAAGGTTGAATGCCAGAAAACATCTTTATTCTACCTTCATACTTGACTCATAATATTGCTGGAACCAATTTCTAAGTTCAAAATCATTTTTCAGGAGCTAGGAATTGAACTCAACCTATCTAATTCCAAAATTAGGGTTATTTTATTTGACACGGTCTCTGGCTAGGAAGCAAGCACAACAGCTCCACCGTTATTGTCAAGTTACTGAAAGCAACCCTTTGACAGCAGCCGCAGATCCACAGCCATACAGAATTTTCCTTTTTAAACAAGTTGTTCACCATTAGGATGCTCTGATTTCTCCATTTGTAAAATGAAGATTCTCTGTCAACTTTTGGTTTTAGTTTTTGGTCTGGCATATTTGGTAAGCTACAAGTGATCTTTGGCTGAAAATCAGTCATGTGTGGCGGGTCGTTTCACCAGGTGCCCTGCACCCAGAGATCTAGGGCCCTCAATCGTCCTTCAGTTGCTGTCAGTGCAAGGGCAGTCTCACCCAACCCTCCACAGGGAAGGGCAACTGCCACGCGCCTCTGAGAGCAGGGATGCAGCAAGCGCTGACTCTGGGCTTACAGGGGTCCCGCCCATAACAGCGCACCACAGACCAGGGCTCACCCCACAAACATTTTTCTCGCTCAGTCCTGGAGGCGGAAAGGCCAGCATCAGGGTGCCAGCATGGCTGGCGTCTGGTGAGGCTCTCTTCCTGGTTTGCAGACCGTTGCCATGGTATTGTGATAATAACAAAATATAGATTTGGTCTTCGTCCCAGATTCCCGACACCAGAGCTTCTAAGAGCCCTGGAACCTCTTGAGTGATGAGCGTGTCTTTTGTGTGCTGACGAGAGGACAGAGCTGGTGACCGTCGGGCAGCTTCAGGAAGGGACTGCTCCCCAGAAAGACCAAGGCAGGACTTATAGGTGAGGACTTTCAGATCCACCCCAACCTCCAGGAAGCGGGAGGGGAGAGAGGACAGGAGCTGAAGATGGAACTGATTACCGATGGCCAAGAATTTAATCCATTTTTCTGTTAATGAAAAACCAAACTCTGTAAAATATTTTAAAGAGGTTTATTGGGACCCCTAATACGGTGACCACAGCTTGGAGAAAAAAAAAAAACCCAAGAAGCCTAGAGTGAGTGTTCCTGAGGTGGCTGGATTACAGTCTGGCTTCATGCACTTTAGGGGACAGGTGTTACAGGTGGACGAGATATATATTGGCTCAGCTGGAACACGCGGGATATCTGGAAGCAGGACTTATCGGTTATAGGTGGATTCAGAGAGTCTTCAGTTTGCGGCTGGTTAAAGGAGCAAAGCTTTATCTAAAACCTAGAGTCAGCGATGAGGACGTCTGCACCCGAAACATGGGGCAGGGGTGACTAACAGGGTGCGTGACTTGACTTAACCCTCGTCTGACATGGTCTTGGGTCCTGTTTGTAACTGGGGCTCTTATTGCCACGGTCAGTTCTGTCAGCCTTCTGATCTCTGTTTTTACATTAATGCCTAAATTCCAAAAGGAGTGGGAACAGCCAGGCGTCCAATCTCCCTTCCTGTTGCGGCCGGGAACTGTTTTCCAGGTTTCTCTGGGGTCCCTTTGGCCAAGAGGGGGTCCATGTAGTCACTGGGGGCCTTAGGACGTTATTTTTGGTGCCTATGTTGGGGCTCAGAAGATCATACTCCAAAATGAGGGCCCCAGCAGCAGCCTCCGAAGCAAGTTTCTGTCTGAGCTTCTCCCATCCTCTGTGTCTCAGTACCACTCTCACTCAAGGTGCCATAGAAATGGGAATCCTTCTTCCCCACAGTGGGTCCTAGAAACCAGAACCCCTTTCCCCAAAGCCAGCCATACAACCAAAAACTAGGGCTCTAATTTTCCCTGTGCCTCTGTGTGTACAAACTGGCCATAAAGAAATGGTCTGACCTACCTGGCTTGGCTGTAGCTCCTAAGACCCCCATTCCAGAGAGGGTCCCACCCACACCCAGAAGGAGAGGGTGCTGCTCAGAGAGGCCAAGGAGAATCCAGACACACAGACCAGGCTGGCTTTCCCCACTCAGTCCATTAGCATCAGATCGAGCTAAGCCTCCAATCCTATTTCTACATGCCTGCCCATACTTCATTGAACCTAAGCATAAAAATGAGCTATTTTTCTGAAGAGTCCCTTGCATACACATTAATTTGTGTGCGTTTTCTCCAGTTAATCTGCTTTTTGTGAGTTGACTTTTCAGCTTACCTTTGTAAGGCTGAGGGAAAAGCTCTCCCTTGGCCCCACACCTACATAATGGAACCTCCATGATGTACACATAATTTAGGATGTCTATCCTAAATGATGGGGTTCCAAAAACTCCCAGGGTGGTGAATTCATCCAGATACCAGGAGGGAGGACGGTGCACTGCAACCCAGGTTGTTAGTCTCAGAATTGATTGGAATTCCAGGACATCCAGTTGGCGTCCAAGGAGTTGGAAAACTGGGTGGTGTGGGAAATAAAAACCTGATAGGTTTGGGATCATGAGAGAAAGAGACACCCTTTAGCCACCTTCTCTGTTTCCTCATGAGAAAAGAAAGTCATGTTTATCTGAGGACTGTGAATCCTTTTAAATTATCAGGCCCAAGGTGTTAAGGTGAGGCAGCCGTCATGTCCTATTCCCCCCTGCCTACTCAAGCTGTGTATTCATCTCTGGAAACTGCTTGCTGTTGCCACAAGAGGCTATAAGTTAATCGAACAATGCTACACTGGACACTGTAACCACACCCTATAGCTTAACAATATATAGCCCATCAATAGCTTATTTTTTTTGAGACGGAGTCTTGCTCTGTCACCCAGGCTGCAGTGCAGTGGTGTGGTCTCAGCTTACTACAACCTCTGCCTCCTGGATTCAAGCGAGTCTCATGCCTCAGCCTCCAGCATAGCTGGGATTACAGGCACACGCCACCACACCCGGATAATTTTTTGTATTTTTAGTAGAGATGGGGTTTCACCATGTTGGCCAGGCTGGTCTCAAATTCCTCACCTCAAATGATCCGCCTACCTTGGCCTCCCAAAGTGCTGGGATTACAGGTGTGACAACGCTCAGCCTAGCTTATGTTATTTTAATGTAAATTCTTGGTAAACAACTTGGGACCTGCCTCTTCTCCCCAGAGTCCTGGATAACCCTCTCTGCCCTGTCTCCTTCCCACCTACCGCCCTGAAGGCTGCTTCCGCCTCTGCCCAGACTGCAGATGCTCCCAGGTTGTGTCCTCTGCTGGCCTCTTCTCTCCAGCCCTCTCTCATGGCAGTCCCACCTGACAACTCCCGTGGCCTCCTGGGTGTCCTGCAAAGGCCTTGTCACTGGTGTCACTCCTCCAGGCTTCAGATAATTCCAGATACACAAGCGCTCTCCCAACAAGCCATATTCTCACCTCTGCAAAGCATTTCCAAGCATCTCCGTTTCCTCTGCATAAGCGACACGGCCCAGCCACCTGAGCCCTCGTTGCCATCCACCGCTGGGCATCAGCTTCCACTCCCGTCTTTCTCGTGTCCTCTGGTCCAGCCCCTGGTGAGCTCCAGACAAGCACCGCCTACTGGGCCTCTGGTCTTTACCTGTTCTGTTCCCTCTGCCTGGAGTTTTTTTAAGTAGAAAAACGCGAGAATCTGGAGTGGGAATGTAAAATGGTGTGGCTGCTGCAGAAAACACTTTGGTGGTTCCTGAAAAAGTTTAGGCATACACTTAGCATGGGACTCAGCATTTACCTCTTAAGCACACACCCCATGGAAACAAAACCTGTTCCCTTGGAAACACGCACACAGACGCTCATAGCTATGTCCTTCCTAACAGCTGGAAGGCGGATGTTGGGAACAGGCCCCCCAAAATCTGGCCATAAACTGGCCCCAAAACTGGCCATAAACAAAATCTCTGCAGCACTGTAACATGCTCATGATGGTCATGACGCCCACGCTGGAAGGTTGTGGGTTTACCGGAATGAGGGCAAGGAATGCCTGGCCCACCCAGGGCGGAAAACCGCTTAAAGACATTCTTAATCCACAAACAATAGCATGAGCGATCTGTGCCTTAAGGGCATGCTCCTGCTGCAGGTAACCAGCCAAACCCATCCCTTTAATTCCAGCCCATCCCTTTATTTCCCATAAAGAATGCCTTTAATCTATAATCTATAGAAACAATGCTTATCACTGGCTTGCTGTCAATAAATATGTGGGTAAATCTCTGTTCAAGGCTCTCAGCTCTGAAGGCTGTCAGCCCCGATTTCCCACTCCACACCTCTGTATTTCTGTGTGTGTCTTTAATTCCTCTAGCGCCACTGGGTTAGGGTCTCCCTGACCGAGCTGGTCTCGGCAGGTGGAGACGACCAGGTGTCCACCGCAGGTGAAGGGATTAACAAATGGTGCCCGGTCCCTGGGGTGGGATATTATGCATCTGTGAACAGAAGTGAGACACTGATACACTGAGGGGACTCAGGGGCCACCGCTGGGATGAGGCTTGGAAATGTGGCTTCCACCGAAAGAAGTGAGACACAAACGTTCGCACACCGCGTGATTCCTTTTATATGAAATATCCAAAACGGACAAATCCATAGAGACAGAAAGCAGATCTGTGGTTTCCAGAGGATGGGGAAGGAATGAGGAGTGATTACTTAATGGGGATGAGCTGTTGTTCTGGAGGGATGAAAGTGTTCTGAAACTGGAGAAGCAGAGGTTGCACAACGTTGTGAATCCAGCAAATGCTGCCGAAGTATATGCTTCAAGATGGCTGCTAAGTGAATTTCACTCCATAAAAGGTGTGTTTTAGAGGGTTATGCCCATGAGTGAGCCTACCTATTCATGTGCAGTGTCACATTACTGAGACGATTCTGTTTAGAGCAAAGCCACCTACCTCCCACGTCCCTTTCCAGCCTGTCTTCTTAGCCACCTGCCTCCCACATCCTTCTCCAGCTTTGTCTCCTTGCATGCAGCCCTCTCAGGGCTTTTGAGGCCTAGAGGCCAAGGGTGCTGGGAGGTCCCACTTTGCACCCTCTCCCGAGAGCTTTGAGGGGCACCTGCCACCTCTAGCTGTGCCTTCTCTGTGCCCTTCAGCTGTGGAGTGAGGTCAGATCTTGGCTCTGGGGCCACCACCAGCTGTTTCAGGCTTGCAAAGTTCTGTCCGACAAAATACAGCTCTGCTTCCCTGTGGGGGGAAGCATTGGCCCCAACAGGCCTTCTTCACCAACGGATACCGCAGTCCCTTGAGTGGAGCCCTGGACTCAGGGAGCTCTGGTCAGTGAAACTCTTAGCGAGGGGCTAAGAGAATGGGCACCTTCATATGTGGGACAGGCTGCTCGCTGGGGACGCTGCCACCAGGCCTGTGAGGCAGCCGGCAAAGTTCCACGTGCTGCAGCTGGGGCTGCTCTGGACGGCCAATCCAGGCACCTCCCCCCTCTCCACCCTCCTTTCCGTCCTCAGGTTTGCATTTCTTAGGTCTGGCACTTCAACTGCAAAGTACAAGTCCTGGGCTATCTCCTCCTGCTCTGCTGAAGGCCACGTCGATGCTTGGAAGGTAGGGTCAGCCCAGTCCCTTGCTCCACATGCCCAACTACACTGATGGAGCGACCATCTACACAGGGATCCTACGGTGGGGAGTGAGCCTTGCCGGCCCGATGCATGGCAGTGGTTCCTGCTCCAATAAGACCAAGAATAATTAATAACTGTGACTAAGGTTTGGCTGCATCTGAATTCACCAGCGTTTCCAGCTCCTGAGGCCATGTGCGGTGTCACCTCACTCCTGGCAGACAGACTCCCACTCGGAGGACGATTTTTCATAGCCAGGGTCGCTCTGTGGACCTTGGATGGACCAACGTGCTTTCCATGTCCAACTTTGTCAAGATCCGGGGAAGATTCTCCAGCAAGTCTCTTGGAAACATGTGCATGTGGCCCCGGGCGACGTGAGGGGTGCAGTCTGCCTGCGTTATGCAACGCTCAGGCCAGTTTTCCCTGAGAGAGGAATGCTGCCGATCCTCTGCGGTAACCCACAAAACTCCACGGAGATGCTTGGAAGGAAAAGCATCGCGTCCTCCAGATGTTTTGAAATGTTCAAGTATTTAAAAGGGAAATGGAATTTCTGTTTATCCTTTTAAGCGACAATTATTCATTGCGTCTTCCTGGCCACAGCTCATTCAGCACTACTGCAGATCCGGCCAGACCCCCAGGAGCCCCGGCCCCTGCACAGCCAAGGCCAAGAAGCTCCCATCGTGGAGGGGGGCGCATTCCGGACCTGTGAGGCCCGGGGTTCGTTTTTATGCCTCCTTAAAGGGATGAGCCAGAGAAGAAAGTCTTCGCAAAGCCTTTGCCCCAGGAGGGGCGGGGCTGTGCAGGGCACCTGTGGAGGCCGTGGCCGGGAAGGTGGGGAGGCTCACACACAGGCCAGAGGCTTCCCTGGAAACTGACGCCCTAAGGCAGGTCCAGCTCCTGGATGGTCGCCGGTGAAGAAACGCCAGGCCCAAGGGTCCTGGGAGAGAGAGGGGAACAGCACCCAGGAGGAGGTGCAGGTTCCCAGGGACTGCAAGGGCCGCCGCCACCCTCCCACGCCCCACGAGTGTGGGGATCTCGGGACTCGCTGCATCACCAGTCAGCCCAGGGCAGGCTGTTGACCCTCCCTTGGCCTCAGTTTCCTCATCTGTAAAATGGAAAAAGAAGCATGTCCACCTCACCAGTGGTCACAGTCACAGGTGCTCACGTGGAGAAGGATTGATGCGTCCTCCTGAGTGCTGCCTTGTCACGCTATAAACCAGGAGGCCTGGCTCTCTGCCTCCCGGGAAGATCTGTTTCTAATCCTGCTCTGGGTCTGCATGGCTCCGTGGCCTCAGAGGCTGACACCGAGTGTGGTGTCCCTGGGTCACCGTGCTCCTTGGTTTGGTCCAGCAGGAGAAAGGGCAGCCTGCCAAGGAGAAGGCTGTGAGCTTGGCAGGGGAGAACTTAGGCGCTGTGCCTTTGGGAGGCTGGGATTTAGGTCACGGCTGGGAAGCTAAGTCCTGACTGCACTGGCCAGAACCAATGGGCTCCAGTAGCCGGATGTTCTGCCAAGTCAGGAGGTAATAACCGCCACGGCCTGGGAGAGAAGCTGGCACAGCCGTGGGCCCCTGCCCTGCGGTCTGGCCTCGCAGGTCCCCAGGCCGTGTACAGACACTGTGCAGCAGGGAAGCAGAGGCAGCCGTGGGGAGCAACCCTGTTCCTCAGTGCTACATGCCTACTCTCCCTGAGCCGATGTCTGGAAGACAGTAAAGGAGACCTGAGGCAGTGCTGCCCCTCCTTCCGTCTGCCACCTCCTCAGGGCTGGCCCAGGCCCCGCAGAGCAGGTGGTGGTGGCTGCTGGTGGTAAAGCCCGTCCATCCAGAGCCTCGTTCTGCTCCCAAACCACCCACATCCCGCTGCACATGTGGCAGCTTCAGGAGCCTGGCGGGGCTAAGAGGAGATGACAGACCCCAGCAAGGACACGCTCGGCTTCTTGGGGACCGAGTCATTGCCTGTTGCTTCTCCTGGGGGCCTCGACTGTCCGAGTGTGTTCAGGCACACGGTGCCCTGTCCGTTTCCCAGGCACTTGGGCCAAGGCTGGACAGGGAGGTGCCATGTGGGACGAAAGCCCAGGCTGTGCAGTGCTGGTCACCGGGAGTGACCATGGGTGAAGTCGTGCTGTGAGTGACTGCCTGTTATCACTGACCACGCAGGGCCATCCTGGGTGACCCGCTGTGCCACAAGCAACTGGTTCACATTGGAGCCCCCCTCTGGAGCCCCGGGCAACCCGCTGCCAGTGGGCCTTTCTCCTGAGGCCCCTGGAGTCCCGGAGCATCCCGTGAGTCCATCTGCCATACCTGTGATTGCCACGTGGGCCCAGCGCCCTCCAGTGGAAAAGCTGCATTCAGTTCTGCCCGAGGATCCCAGGCCTACGACACTGTCCTCAGGCCGCCAGGGAGCAGGAGGCTGTGGGGATCTGCGTTCTTGCCAGGCCTGGGAGCAGCAGCCAAAAAGTGGACTTACGTGGACAAAATGTTGGGCCAGGGAGGAGCCCTAGGCCCTGGACGGATGTCTCTGGTGCTTTTATGCCACGTGCATTTCTGCAGATTTGATGCCCGGGAGCCAGCACTGGGCTGTGGCCATGGTGGTGAGGCAGCCTTGGGTCTGCACGAGGCTCGGAGGCCTCCAGGAACCTCCCAGGAATGTGACTGTGCCTGGAGAGAAGCGCCATCTGCACGGCGCAGTCCAGATGCTTCTCTCCTACAAGCCCATCATCAAACACACAGCTGCCCAGACTTCAGCAGGATTTGTGCACAAGAAACGCAAAGGCACAGTCCATTGGGTGAGGCAGAGTGGAGGAGCACTGAGGCGGGGGCGCAGGAGCACTGAGGCTGAGCTGTCTCTAGTGATCTCTCAAGCCTCAGTGCAGTGGCCACAGGGCAAGGTGCCTCCTGGTGTGTCCTCGCCTCCAAATCAGGCTGCTCCACTTCCCAGGTCAGAGTCCTGGGGGGATGTGTTGACCCTGAGCCCCCACGAGCATCCAATCCAGCAGAGCCGGAAGGACCCAAGAACCTGCATTCCTCATGACTCCCATCATGCTTCCGGTCCAGGAGCCACCATCCAGACGACACTCCCATTCATCCCCTGGCCACGGAAGCTGAAGCCTTGGTTTCCCCACCTGTAAAGTGGGAGTATCAACATCACCCACATCAGAGGGCCTGGATTAGATGCGGTGATGCCCGTGGACTTTAGCAGCCCTGGCCCTCCAGGGGCCCTCCCAGGGAGCTGAGGCCTGGGTGGTCCTGGCGGCTGCTCCTTCTCCAGGCCGAAGACAGGAAGGTCTCTTGGGCTGACCTCAGGCAAGAGGCGGGGTGGGTCACAGCCTCCAGGGCCAGGCTGGGGCCTCCACAGAAAGCCCATGGGTGGTGAGAGGGATCCGGCTGGGGTGACTGAGGGTTGCTGGGTGAAGCAGGGGTAGATGAGGGAGGGACCCGGGGTTCTTGTGTTCACGTGTGTATTTGCCCCGTGTTTCTGCTGACATGCCACATGTGTGCAACAAACAGGCTTGGCGAACCATCCCCACCACCCAGACCGAGACACCAGATGTGACTGGCACCCCAGGGTTCCCTCCCGGCCCCCAGAGGTAACCCCAATGCTGGTTTACCACAGAGGACTCATTCTGCCTGTTTTAGGGTTTTGAGTAAATGAAACCCAACAGCGTGCAGTCTTTTTGCCTGGCTTCCCTTTAACCACGTCTGAGAGGCTCACTTTGCGGTTGCTTCTGTGGCTCCTGGACAGTTTCCCTTGTGCGGACACAACTCAGTGAGAGCACCCCTTCTTCCATTTGTAGACTTTCCAAATAGTCCAGGCGAGAGAGGCTCAGGTCTTGAGTTCAGGGAGGGGCAATGCACAAGCAGACGCCGAGTGGAAGGGAGTACACCCCTCCCTTGGCGGGGAGGCCCTCGGGCTGGTGGGGATGAGTGCCCCTCAGACGGCACCTGCGGGTGACAGGGTGTGACATTCTGCTGTTTCTCAGAAGTAACTCGCAAGCAGCATGGGGGTTCCTAGTGTGTTTCACAGACTCTCACCAAATGTTAGGGTTCACTCCTTGTCCTACAGCTTAAACACACCAAAAGTGAGAAAATTACGAGATAACATTTCCCTCAGAGACCCATATTCTGTGTTAAAGCATTCTTCCTTCTACCTAAATCCATCTCTTTACGGTCAGATGTCATTGGTTGTGGTATTTTGTCCATTTTCAGCTTTGTTTAGATTTTTTTGACATGCAATTAAATGCCCATATTTAAGACGTACGGTTTGATAAGTTTTGACATTCTGCTGCACCCACAGAGCCATGACCACAATCGAGACCATGGACATCCCCTCCCCCAGGCTGGCCCCTGCCCCGTCCCCCCACCCTCCTGCTCCTCTGACGACACTGACCTTTCTGTCACTGTAGATTAATTCATTTCTGTCCTGGGTAACACAGTGTGTATACTCTTATTGTCTGACATTTTTCTCACAGTGTAATTATTTTGAGATTCATCCAACAATTCATCCTTTCAATGCTGGGGAGCACTAGTTGCATGGGTGTATCATAATTGGTTCATCCACTGACCCGTGGAGGACATTCAGGTTGTTTTGGATTTTGGTGATTACAGACAAGGTTGTTGTGAACATTTATGACACAGTCTTTCTGTGGACGTTCCCAGAACAGACATGTCTGGGTCATATGGTGACTCTGTGTAGCTTTTTAAGAAATGGCCGAACCGTTCCCTGTGGTTCTTGTGTTACGATCCTGCCAACATGCTGCGCGCTCCAGTTGCCCCACATCCTCGCCAGCCCTTGGCAGGGCCACTTTTGAACATGTTAGCCATGCTGGTGGGTTTGTAGGCACCTCTCATACTGGTCTTCGTTTGCACTTCCCTAAGGACTAAATGGTTGTCAGCATCATCTTGCGTGCTTCTGGCTGTTAATATAGCTTCTTTGGTGAAATATCCATTCAAATATTTTGCCTACTTTTTAATTGAATTGTTTTGTCTCATTATTGTGTTGAAAGGCTTCTTGACATGTTTTAGAAAAAAGTCCTTTTTGAACATCGTTTGCAAATAATTTCTCCAGCTTGGCAGCTTGCCTCTTTATAGTGTCTCTTAAAGGGCAAAAGTTTTAAATTAATAAAATTTAGCTTATTGGTTTTTTCATGTAGTTTGAACTTTTTGTGTTCTATTTAAAAAACCTTTCCCAAACTAAAGGTCACCATGATTTTATCTTATCTTCTTCCTACAAGTTTTACTGTTTTAGTTCACACATTTAGATTTATGACCTATTACAATTTTTTTTTTTTTGAGATGGAGTCTCGCTCTGTCAGCCACACTGGAGAGCAGTGGCATGGTCTTGGCTCTCTGCAACCTCCACTTCCCAGGTTCAATTGATTTTCATGCCTCAGTCTCCTGAGTAGCTGGGATTACAAGCACATGCCACCATGCCCAGAAAATTTTTGTATTTTTAGTAGAAACAGAGTTTCACCATGTTGCCCAGGCTGGTCTTGAACTCCTGACCTCAAATGATCCACCTGCCTCAGCTTCCCAAAGTGCCGGGATTACAGGTGTGAGCCACTGCATCCGGCCCAAAGTTAATTTTTGTATGTGGTGTGAGGTAAGGGTTTTGAGGATTTGTACTTGTTTTATTTTGTTGCTTATGGGTGTCCAAATGACCCAGCATTCCTTGTGGAAAAGGTTATTCTCTCCCTGTTGAATTGCCTCAGCACATTTATCAAAAGTCAATTGGCCATAAATGAGTAGTGGCCACAGATGAGTAGGTCTGGGTGTTGTTCTGTCCCATTGACCTATTTATCTGTTATAATGATTATATTGACTGTCTTGATTAAAATCAAGTAATATAAATTCTTCAACTCTGTTCTTTTTTATGCTTGCTTTGGTTACTCCAAGCCCTGTGCATTTCTGTATAAACCTTAGAATTAGCTTTACCAATTTCTACAAAAATCCTGCTGGGATTTTGATTGGGATTGTGTTGATTCTGGAGATCAATTTGGGGAGAGTTGGCATCTTCCATGAACACGCTATGGCTCCATTTATTTAGGCCTTTTTTCATTCCTCTCATTGATGTTTCTCAGTTCTCAGTATATAGGACTTGTAAATCTTTTGTCAAGTTTATTTCTAAGTCCTCAGTAATTTTAGCTTTGCGTTTTGAGCTAATTATAGCTTCAGAAAAAGTTGCAGAATAGTACAGAGAGGTCCCACATTCCATTCCTCAGCTTCCTACAATGCAGCGCTTTGCAGAGCTACAACAAATTCTTAAAACCAGGAAACTGATACGGGCACCATGCAAGTCACTGGACGACGGAGCTCATTTGGACATCCTAGGTTTCCGTGTGTTCGTTTTATTCTGGGTACGACTCCGTGTGGAGATTCTGCGATGTGTGGCCACGTATGTGGATTTCTGTAAGCACAACCACATTGGAGATGCATGACCGTCCATCCCCACAGGTGTGAGGTGTGCCCCGCGGGGCCCTTCTCTAACCCACAGCACCCACCGGCGTCACTCATCCTTACAAGAGTGTTATGGGAACGGAGTGCGGAATGCGGCCTTTGAGATGGTTTTCTCCCAGAGTCTGTTTCTCTCCGTTGCTGAGCATGTTGTGTGGTGTGGAGGCACCACGATGCGTTGGACACTCACCTGTTGACAGACGCTGGGGCTGTTCCCAGGTTTTCGCTGTTCCAAATAAAGCTGCTATGATTGTTTGTGTGACTATACATTTTAATTTCTCTGCGATAAATGCCCAGGAGTACAATCGCTGGGTCATAATGGCAGGTATGTGTTTGACTTTTTATGAAACTACCAGACACACAGGATGGATGGAGATGAGTCAGATGCATGGGCAAGGGTGTGGGACCAAAATTAGAAGAAGGGGCCTTGTAATTTTCCTTTTAAAAATCACTTTCAAATAAAGGAAATAGACCCACGCATACATGGTAAATTACTTTTCAACCAAGGTGCCAAGACAACTCAATGGGAAAAGAAAGATTGTGTGTGCTGTGGGCTAATTGGCTACGGTGAATCGAACTGCCCTCCAAACAGTGGACTCTGGGCAAGTGCTCGAGGCCTGCCTTTCAGTGGTGATCCTCACCACGCCATCTGGGCCCCACTGCTGGGCTCCACACATACACACTGGAAAACCAGACCTGCGCGTGTCGCTGCGGAGATGTGCTGTGAGCCACCCTGATGGGGTCACACAGGAACTCCGCCAGCACCTCTAACGGGCCCCACTTGGTAGGTGCCCCAGTTATGGTCTCCAGAATCCAGCCAGGAGGGAATGTAGTCTGAAGAGAAGCAAGTTCTAAACAGGCTCTGGGAAGGGGCTGTCCTTGCGCCCGGAGTGAGGATGAGGTATTGGCCCTGTAGGGAGCTGACCGGCTATGGGGAAATATTTTTGAGGAAATCCTGGCCTTCTTCCCTTCCATTCCCACTGGCTCAAAGGAGCCAAGGCATTCCTCCCTCTTCTGGGCAAGTTCTCCATTTTGCTTCCGACATTAGAAGCCACTTCAGACCCTTCCTCCCAGCACAGCCCGAGGAGGGGAAACAGTTTCCTGGCCAGTGGCGAGAGGGCCTGGGCTGGCCGCCTTCCTGAGGCCTCAGCCTCGCTGGGATGGGGCTTGGTCCCTGCGGCTGCGGCAGTGACTCGGCCCCTGGCGCCCTTCAGCTCCTCAGGGAGAGGGGGAAAACAGCTCTGGAAAGCCACTGGGAGGGGCGACTGCAGAGGTTAGGGGCCCCTGGCCCTGACCGCTGCTTCTCCAGCAAGCCTGGCCCCCTTGTGCTATTAACCAAGAAATGCTTGGCCTGTTTGCTTCCCGCTGTGAAGTGCTGGCCCTGGTGGAAGCCAGGACAAACAGAGCCCGGGGTAGCTGCTGCGGGGCTGAGCTGGGCTGAGCCAAGTCCTGATTCTACCAACCCTGGCTTTTGTGGGATTTCAAATTGTCCTCTTAAATATCTCGCAGAAAGCAAAAATTCCTCCTCTTTAATGAGGAAAGGGATTGGTAGAAGGGTCTCCTGACATCTCCCTGGAAGGGCCAAACTGGCAGCCACTGGCAACACCACTCGGGTTACCCACGGCAACCATTGTTTTGGGGTAAACTGTATACGTGCCCTTAGGGTGGGAGTTTTCCTGCCGGGAATGCATTTTCATTTTTACACCGTACTTTTCTCTGCTCCCAGCCCACCAGCCACCGGCAAAATATATCTCCCAGATTAGGGTGCTTTAAAAGAGAAATAAACAGCCCTGTGCCTCCAGGGGCCATGCTTGGGCCTAGTGTCAGCTAAAAAATAGCAGCTTTATGAATCGTGATCACATACAAGCCTTGTGCCATGTGAAATGGACACAGTCACACTGGATATCATTTTAAAATGTAGAGTTGTTTAGCACTGAGTTGATGAAAAGACGGCAGGATTCCATTAAGTTCAAAGTTCTCTAGCATTGGACAGAAAAGCCATCTACATGTAACCGATTTTCATCAAGTTCAGGGGCTCAAAGATGGAGGTGGAAAAGACAGACCTCAATGAAGAGCCGGAGAAACTCAGGAGTCAACTGAGTGATCAGCCCAGGTGAGTGTGGCTGCTTGGAGTCTCTGGGTGAGCAAGTAACTGCCAGCGGCTTCTTCTTACTCAAGGCCCGGATAGAGCCCATTCATCCAGGCAACATCCATGAGTGTTGATAGAACATTCATCCAAGTTCTAAATGGGCTCTGGGAAGGGGCCGTCCTTGCGCCCAGAGTGAGGATGCGGTATTGGCCCCGTGGGGAGCTGACTGGCTATGGGGAAATATTTTTGAGGAAATCCTGGCCTTCTTCCCTTCCGTTCCCACTGGCTCAAAGGAGCCAAGGCATTCCTCCCTCTTCCGGGCAAGTCCTCCACTTTGCTTCCAACATTACAAGCCACTTCAGACCCTTCCTCCCAGCACAGCCCGAGGAGGGGGGAAACCGTTTCCTGGCCAGTGGCGAGAGCTGCGATAGAGAAACAGTTTTACACACGCAGAGCCGGCTAAACAGGAGACTAGAGTTTTATTGTTACTCACATCAGCCTCCCTGAAAATGCAGAGGCCAGGGTCTCTCAAGGCTAGTTTAGGGGAAGAGAGTGGGGTGGGTAGGCAAGGGTGCTTGCTGCTGACTGGTTGGGGGTGCAGTCGTCGGGGTGTGGGAAATGGTCCTTGTGCCCCGAGTCGCTTCTGGGTGGCACCAGGGAGGCTGACCGGTCCAGGTGGGGAAATCAGTTGTCAGACTTGCAAAAAACCTGAAAAGACATCTCAAAGGCCAGTCTTAGGTTCCACCGTAGTGACGTTATCTGCGGGAGTAGTTGGGAAGTTGCATATTTGTGAGCTCCAGAATAAAGGGGGGTAATCCTTTGTGTCTCCATTTTAGCAGAATTCGGGCTCCTCTCGTCCTCGTAGCCTAGTGGTCTCTCAGTAGCTTTACAAAGGCTGTTGAGTTTTGCGGAAGGGTTATTATCATTTAAGCTATAAACTAAATGTCTCCCAGAGTTAGCTTGGCCCAAGTCCAGGAATAATTAAGGGCAGTTTGAAGGCTAAAGGCAAGATGGGAGTTGGTTACATCGGGTCTCTTTCACGGCCATAATTTTTCCACTGTTACAATTTTTGCAAAGGTGGGTTCATGCCCGTGGCATCCCCGGTCCGAGGCTACAGGACTCTCCTCCCAGGGATCCAAGTGACTGTGCAGTGACCGTGGTCATGCCACAGCCAGCAGCCAGAGTGCAGTCCACATCGTGGCCACGTACGGCTCCTACAATCTCAAGCTTGCCGAGAAGGCAGCCGTAAACCCGCACAGGTTAGAGTCCTTTCCCTTGGTTATGGTAACAATCATTAGCACTGGGGTCTTTCCGAATCCAGATGCAGCCACGACCTCTTCTCACAGACAGCTGCGGCTGAGATGAACATCTCAGTAGCGTTGTAAACCAAAAGGCGTCTGAGATAAGGCTCAGTCAATTTAGGAAGTTTATTTTGCCAAAGTTCAGGACGCACCTGTGACACAGCCTCCGGAGGTCCTGACAACATGCCTGAGGTGGTCGGCGCAGAGTTTGGTTTTACATATTTTAGGGAGACATGAGACATCAACATACATCGGATGAACGCTGGTTCCGTCCGGAAAGGCGGGACAGCTGGAAGCAGGGAGGAGGCTTCCGGGTCATAGGTAGATAAGAGACAAACGGTTGCACTCCTCTGAGTTTCTGATTAGCCTTTTACGGAATGCACAATTTACAGGAATGGTCACTCGTGCCTGAGTCTGGCTCAGTGAAACAAGAGGGCAGAGGAAGCGATCAGCTGTGTGCGTTTGTCTCACGGGAGCAGTGGGGTGACTTTGAGTTCTGTCTGTCCTTTGTCCACAAGGAATTTCTCTGTGGGCAAATTGTGAGGCAGGCGTGTAGCTTTTTAAAATCTTTATAGTTCCCTTACTCAGGAATAGAATGGGAGGTAGGTTTGCCTGGCGCAGTTCCCAGCTGGACTTTTCTCTTAGGCTCAGCGATCTGGGGTCCCGAGAATGATTTTCCTTTCAAAAGATGAACATGCAGCTCAAAGGGGGAGTGGGACGTGGTTGCTGCCTCAACTGAACGCCTCTCTGGACCCAATAATTAAAAGGACTTGCTCCTCAGATAAAAGTGCTTTTCTTTTCTCAATAGTGAGTCTATGAGGTTCCTATCTGCTGCTTTAACAAATTACCACAAACCTAGTGGCTTCCAACAGCTCAAATGTATTATCTTACAGTCCTGGAGGGGAAGGGCTGGCAGGAGCCTGGTGGAGAAGCCACTGCTTTCTTTTCTCAGCCTCCAGAGACCGCAGAGGCCTTGGCCCACGGCCCATCTTCAAACTCAGCATCTTCAAATTGCTCTCTTTGACCCGCCCACCTGCCTCTAAGGAGCCCAGACCTTACGCTGGGTCCAGCAGCCTCTCCATCCTCCCTAAACTCCAGGAGCACCCACCGAATAATCCAAGGCTATCTCCTGACTTGGGATTCCTAACCTAGTTCCCCCTGCAAGGTTGCCCTGTTCGAGGGTCCTGGGGGTTCAGCCTCCGACGTCTTTGGGAGGGGCCCTTGCTGTGCCCACCACTGTGAGTCGCTCCCTTCCACACGTCCACCGGGAACTTTCCATTCCAGAAACACTGCACCAGCTTTAGCTTCTCTCAACACACAGCTCTTTCCTGTCTCCAGGTTTTGCTCAAACTTCCCACTGCCCAGCACGTCCTTCCAAACAGCCTTCACTCACTCTCAGTCCCTATGGAAAACTCAGCCTGGGCCTCATGCCCAGGAAGCCTCCTGGCCCCAGGAGGCTCAGGCCCTGCCGTGCACACCACAGCACCTGCGGCCTCCCTGGGAACCCGGCCACCCCCACCCCAGGCCCACGTTTCCTCAGCCAGCTCCTCCCACGATCCCTTCCAAGCTGGCATTCCAGACCTGCCAGGTGCCTTTCACCCTGTTGTAAACTCCGGGAGGGCAGAATTCAGGTCGGACTCATCTCTGTGGCCTCAGTGGAACTTGCTCAGCTCAGGGTCAGGGACAACAGCGTCCGGCTTCTTCTCACTCCTTCAGGTCCCGGCCCTTTGCAGATAGGCTTGGCTGCCTGACACGTTCCAGCCAAGGGCTGCGGCTGGCTCCTTCCCCGCCCCGGTGATGCCAGAAGCCACATGTTCTGGAGTGTGGAGCTGCAAGATGCAGGCAACCCAGAGCCAGAAGGGGACCACCCGATGGGGAGGACGGAGACCACCCAACGGGGAACACGGGGATCACCCAACTGGGAAGATGGGGGCCACCTGGATGGGGGGGAAGGGGACCACCCGATGGGGAGGACGGAGACCACCCAACGGGGAACACGGGGATCACCCAACTGGGAAGATGGGGGCCACCTGGATGGGGGGGACGGGGACCACGTTGATGGGGAGGACAGAGACCACGTGGATGGGAAAGATGGGGACCACGTGGATGGGGAGGACGGCACCACTCAGCCTGGTTCACACCTTTTGCAATAAGCAGCCGCCTCCTCCTGGGCTTTGGGCTGAAGGGTGACCTGCTCCAGGTTCTTAGCCGTGAAATGGGCACAGACCCGTTTCTCACCCCTGACAGGGAGGCTGTCCAGCCCTGGAGACGTTGTCACTCAGGCTCCCAGTGGCCTCCTGTGCGCTGTGTATCCTGGGCCAGGGCACTGACCTCTCTGGGCCCAGCGCCATCTCCTGCTGACAGGGCTGATGACAGTACTCCTCAGGAGGGCTGGGAAGGCCAAAGGGATCATCCCATGTGCTTCTAAGTCAAACACGATTCGGCGTGAAAAACACTGCCCTGGGTCATCAGGAAACCGGGCGCCAGGCAGGATGAAAGGAGGTGCTGCTGGCCTCATCTGAGGCAGAGCCTCCTCTCTGTCATGTGCGTGGGCTCTGACGCAGGGGGACCAGGATGCCCGGGTGGCAGCCATGATCAGGGGAGGCATTCGGGCCACCTCAGGGGCCCCAAGAGGCTGCCTGCCTGCCTGGCCCTGCCCACGCGGCCAAAGTCCACCCCAGGGGCAGGGGCTGCGCCTCGGCCCCAGATGCACCGTCAGCCGCATTTGGCTCCTCTTACTACTGAAGAGGGGAAGGAAGAGTGTGCAGCAGGGGCCTGGGCCGTTTCCCGGGAAGCAAAGAGCAGGAGGCCAGAGCCAGGTGGGCTCCCCTAGCCCCGGCGGTGCTGCCACCAAGCCCCCCACCCCCAGATGAGCCAGCCTGCAGCACACACTGGCAGGGCGGATGCCAGCCGAGTATTCCCAGGGGAAGCACTTTCCCTATGCCACCCAGACAGAAGAAGCAGGTGCTGGTTTCCTGTGGGGCTCTGCGTGAGGATGGGCGTCTGGGACCCTGGTCTCCTCTGGGACTCCATGTGTGAGGCTGGGCGTTCGGGACCCTGGTCTCCTCTGGGACTCCATGTGTGAGGCTGGGCGTTCAAGACCCTGGTCTCTGGGACTCCATGTGTGAGGCTGGGCGTTCGAGACCCTGGTCTCTGGAACTCCATGTGTGAGGCTGGCGTTCGAGACCCTGATCTCCTCTGGGACTCCGTGGGTGAGGCTGGGCGTTCGAGACCCTGGTCTCCTCTAGAACTCCATGTGTGAGGCTGGGCATCTGAGACCCAGGAACATGCTGGGAACAGGAACTGTTGACGTCGTTTCCCAGGCTGGGCTGCTGCTGTTTCTCTGCCTGTCAGATGGAGACACAGCTCCAGCCTCGCAGGTGGCCTTCAGCACAGCACGCCAGGCACCCTGGGTGCCGCCCCCACTCTCCCCACCCAGAAGGCAGCTGCGCAGGGTCCCTGGCCTGGAGGACCCGCCTGGACCTGCCCAGCGCCCTGGACGAGGTCTGCCCTGGGCCTCCGCATGTCACCTGTCCTCTGAGCAGTTCCTGCCACTGCTTTCCTCTCACTGCCTTCCTCTCCCCTTAGCACTTTACCTCCAAATGGGCTGTCCTTGCAGGCGGCTGACTCATTGCTCCTCTGGGGCAGGGAAGTTTGCAATGAGCTGAAGTCCTGTGGAGCCCAGAGCAGGAGGCTCACCCCCAGATTTAATTTATTAAAAAGTAAGAGCTTGTGAAGGACACAGGGGCCAACATGAAGAGCTACCAAAGGCCGATCACGGTGGCATGAGCAACAAAACGCACAGAGGCCGTGCTGATTGCAAACCACAGAATCCACTACTGTCGTCACTGACCTGCACTTTTCACAAACCACAGAATACAATAGACGCATATGAGTTCTGCTGCTGTCGCCACTGGCCGGGTCAACACGCAGCCTGGGAGGAGGGACCCACTGCTCTTCCTTGCAGGAGAACCTCGATGGATAAATGCCTGAGGAAACGGGGAAACAGAAAATCACCACGCGGCAAAGTCCACGGAACTGATTGCCGCCGCCAAGACCCCCATGGATGCCAAAATCAGAGAAGTTCCAGGAGAATCAGGATTTGGTCTCCCAGTGTCTCCAGGACGATTATCCACTACAGAGGAAGGACGGCGATTTGACCAGGAGACTCGGCAGACACCACCTGGACCTGTAGTTGGACACATCAGCTCAGGAGCCACTGAGAGACAGCCTTACCTCCACAGGATGCTTGCCAAATGGGCTTGACTTCATACAGTCCTGAGAACACGAGACAGCAAAATCCATGCCCAGCCCCCAGGACAAGGATGGCCAGAGCTGACGCGGGCACGGGCGACCAGGGGACCGGGTGTCTGGATGCAGTGAGGGAGGATGAGGGAGACAGCAGGGCGCAGTGGGAACCTCTGGGCCAGCGGGCTCCAGGCAGCGGAGGCGGCCTGTTGGTGATCAGTCAGCCAGTTACTGTGCCCTTTACCTTGAGGATGGGACACAGGTCCTCTGACGTCTCCTTGGACTCCCTGATGCCTCTGAGAAAGGCACAGCGCCCCAGTGCCCGCCGGAGGTGGGGTGGGAGCCAGGTGGGAGCAGTCAGCGCCCCTCACGAGCACTGCGGATGGCCGGCGGCCATGGCTCTCTAAGGCCCGCTTGGTGGATGCTGAGCCCTGCCCTCAGGGAGCGCTGGCCCCTCGGGTCCCTGGGCCCTGACAGTCCCACTGAGGCTCGGCTCCATTTCTGCAAATGGCTGCCTCCCACAGGAGGGCTGGGGGAGAGCTCCGGGCCGGGGTCAGACAGCAGCGTTGGCTCCTGTCAACAAAGAGTCAAACTCTGTAAAATGTGAGATGAGATTCATTCTGAGCCCAAGACAAGTGACCATGGGCCATGACCCAGCCCTCAGGAGGGCCTGAGGACATGTGTCCAGGGTGGTCAGAGAGTAGCTTGCTTTTATGCATTTTAGGGAGAATGAGACTTCAGGCAATACATTTAAGAAATATGCTGGTTCGGCTCAGAAAGGCAGGGCAATGCAAAGCAGTCAGGAGAACAGAACTCTCAGGTTATAGGAAGATTTAAAAACTTCCCGGTGGACAATTGGTTACATTTATCTAAAGACCTGGGATCAATAATAGAAAGGAAGGCCTGAGTTCAGATCCAGGATCCTGGAAACCCAGGTTCTTATTTGTGGAGGAGGCCTTCAGGCAGCAGCTTCAGAGGGCTGTGAAATGTTTCTCATCAGACTTCAGGTCTGTGTGGACGTTAATGCTGGAAAGGTAGAACCAGGCATGTCTGACCCCCGTTCCCGTCATGGCTGGAAACCGCCTCTCGGGTTACATTTTAAGAGGGCTCTGGTGAGGTGGAGGTCCACTCAGATGGTTGGGAACCTTAGTGTTTTATTTTTGGCTTACGCTTTGTTGGTGGGTGATGACAAGTGTCAGGCATGGCCCCTTGCAACGTGAGGGAAGGCAGCAGGGCCTGTGGCCAGGGCTGGTGGGAGCCCTACCAGATATTCCATGGAAACACCTGGCGGAGGAGACTCTCAGCAAATGCCCGCAGTCCCTGCACCCGGCTGGCACATCTCCACGAGTGCGCCTCCTCCACACACTCATCATGGGCGGGTTTGGTCATCACTGACGGGCTGCTCTGCCTCTCCTCTCCTCTCCTCTGGCTCGGGACCTTCAGCGTCCCGACAGGAAGGAATGCGGTACAAGTGCATCCCAAGACGCACGCTGCAGGTCACCCCAAGGCCTCACAGACCCCAGTCACCCCGGGATGGATCCCGCCCCAGGTTGTGACCTTGCTCCCCTCCTGCTGGAAACCTTCTCCAGACACAAGCCCCTCGGGCGGCAGGGCTCATCTTCTCCTGGAGGCTGCCTTCCCCTCCCCTGCTGCTCCAGACCCCTCCAGGTCACCTGGAGATGGATGCAGAGAAGCTGCCCAGCTCCCCATGTCCAGGGTCACCTCACTGCCGGGACCCCCTCCAGTGGGCTTGCACCCCCCCACCACCCCATTCTGATCCCGGCTCTTCGGAGGCCATCCTGCTGCCTGCCAGGACCAGGTGCCAGGGCAGGTTGCTGCTGGATGGGCTTCCTTGCTGGGTTACCTGTTCCGATGGGGAGAAAGGTCCTCCTTACACCGCACTGACAATGGCCTTGGAAATGTTCCCCTTGTGGCCCTGTAGGTGTGTGATGGGCCCTCCAGGTGTGTGACAAGTCCTCCAGGTGTGTGACGGGCCCTCCAGGTGTGTGACAAGTCCTCCAGGTGTGTGACGGGCCCTCCAGGTGTGTGACAAGTCCTCCAGGTGTGTGACAAGTCCTCCAGGTGTGACAAGCCCTCCAGGTGTGTGATGAGTCCTGTAGGTGTGTGACAAGCCCTCCAGGTGTGTGACAAGTCCTCCAGGTGATGGGCCCTCCAGGTGTGTGACAAGTCCTCCAGGTGTGTGACGGGCCGTCCAGGTGTGTGACAAGTCCTCCAGGTGTGACAAGCCCTCCAGGTGTGTGATGAGTCCTGCAGGTGTGTGACCGGCCCTCCAGGTGTGTGATGAGTCCTGCAGGTGTGTGACGGGCCCTCCAGGTGTGTGACAAGTCCTCCAGGTGTGTGACAAGTCCTCCAGGTGTGTGACGGGCCCTCCAGGTGTGTGACAAGTCCTCCAGGTGTGTGATGGGCCCTCCAGGTGTGTGACAAGTCCTCCAGGTGTGTGACGGGCCCTCCAGGTGTGTGACAAGTCCTCCAGGTGTGTGATGGATCCTCCAGGTGTGTGACAAGTCCTCCAGGTGTGTGATGGATCCTCCAGGTGTGACAAGCCCTCCAGGTGTGTGATGAGTCCTCCAGGTGTGTGATGGGCCCTCCAGGTGTGTGACAAGTCCTCCAGGTGTGTGATGGGCCCTCCAGGTGTGTGACAAGTCCTCCAGGTGTGTGATGGGCCCTCCAGGTGTGTGACAAGTCCTCCAGGTGTGTGATGGGCCCTCCAGGTGTGTGACAAATCCTCCAGGTGTGTGATGGGCCCTCCAGGTGTGTGACAAGTCCTCCAGGTGTGTGATGGGCCCTCCAGGTGTGACAAGTCCTCCAGGTGTGTGATGGGCCCTCCAGGTGTGTGACAAGTCCTCCAGGTGTGTGATGGGCCCTCTAGGTGTGTGACAAGTCCTCCAGGTGTGTGATGGATCCTCCAGGTGTGTGACAAGTCCTCCAGGTGTGTGATGGATCCTCCAGGTGTGACAAGCCCTCCAGGTGTGTGATGAGTCCTCCAGGTGTGTGATGGGCCCTCCAGGTGTGTGACAAGTCCTCCAGGTGTGTGATGGGCCCTCCAGGTGTGTGACAAATCCTCCAGGTGTGTGATGGGCCCTCCAGGTGTGTGACAAGTCCTCCAGGTGTGTGATGGGCCCTCCAGGTGTGTGACAAATCCTCCAGGTGTGTGATGGGCCCTCCAGGTGTGTGACAAGTCCTCCAGGTGTGTGATGGGCCCTCCAGGTGTGACAAGTCCTCCAGGTGTGTGATGGGCCCTCCAGGTGTGTGACAAGTCCTCCAGGTGTGTGATGGGCCCTCCAGGTGTGTGACAAGTCCTCCAGGTGTGTGATGGATCCTCCAGGTGTGTGACAAGTCCTCCAGGTGTGTGATGGATCCTCCAGGTGTGTGACAAGTCCTCCAGGTGTGTGACAAGTCCTCCAGGTGTGTGATGGGCACTCCAGGTGTGTGACAAGTCCTCCAGGTGTGTGATGGGCCCTCCAGGTGTGTGACAAGTCCTCCAGGTGTGTGATGGGCCCTCCAGGTGTGTGAAGGACCCTCCAGGTGTGGGTCAGGCTCTCCAGTTGAGCGTGGGCCGTTCCGGGTTTGATGGGCCCTCGGATGTGTGATGGGGCCTCTTCCCGGGAACAGCAGGCAGGTTACTTTGTGCCCTCTCCCAGGCCACACCACATGGCTTGTGGTCCACTGAAACCATCAGGTCTTCTCCCAGCACTTTAAGAGGCCGAGACAGGTGGATCACGAGGTCAGGAGATAGAGACCATCCTGGCTAACGTGGAGAAACCCTGTCTCTACTAAAAATACAAAAAACTAGTCAGGCGTGGTGGCGGGCGCCTGTAGTCCCAGCTACTCAGGAGGCTGAGGCAGGAGAATGGCGTGAACCCTGGAGGCAGAGATTGCAGTGAGCCGAGATTGCGCCACTGCACTCCAGCCTGGGCAACAGAGCGAGAATCTGTCTCAAAAAAAAAAAAAAAAAAAAAAGAAAGAGAAAGAAAGAAAGAAACCATCAAGTCTTCATCTGAGCTACTCCCAAGTCAAGGCCCTTAATACTGTGCTCTAGTAAACGAAAATGTAGCTCATTTTGTTCCTCCCTTGGGAGGTGTCGAATCGTCAGTCTGTTTCTCTACATATTGACCCTTTTGTTCAGATTGTGACAAGACCTGGCCATTGCCAGTCTTATCCAGGCCATGTGACAGGAGGTCAGCCAGGGGAACCACCTTGAGGTCAGTGCATGTTTAGAGTCCAGTGCTCTGTGGCCTGGAGTGCAGGGCAGTAAACCCACTGCCGCCCGTTCACCAGGATTTAGGGTCCAGTTCACTGCACTGTGGGCTGGAGTGCAGGGCAGTAAACCCCCCGCTGCCCGTTCACCAGGATTTAGGGTCCAGTTCACTGCAGTGTGGGCTGGAGTGCAGGGCAGTAAACCCACCGCTGCCCGTTCACCAGGATTTAGGGTCCAGTTCACTGCACTGTGGGCTGGAGTGCAGGGCAGTAAACTCACCGCTGCCCGTTCACCAGGATTTAGGGTCCAGTTCACTGCACTGTGGGCTGGAGTGCAGGGCAGTAAACTCACCGCTGCCCGTTCACCAGGATTTAGGGTCCAGTTCACTGCAGTGTGGGCTGGAGTGCAGGGCAGTAAACCCACCGCTGCCCGTTCACCAGGATTTAGGGTCCAGTTCACTGCACTGTGGGCTGGAGTGCAGGGCAGTAAACCCACCGCTGCCCGTTCACCAGGATTTAGGGTCCAGTTCACTGCAGTGTGGGCTGGAGTGCAGGGCAGTAAACCCACCGCTGCCCGTTCACCAGGATTTAGGGTCCAGTTCACTGCAGTGGGGGCTGGAGTGCAGGGCAGTAAACTCACCGCTGCCCGTTCACCAGGATTTAGGGTCCAGTTCACTGCACTGTGGGCTGGAGTGCAGGGCAGTAAACCCACCGCTGCCTGCTCACCGTAAGTGCCGCATTTAAAACGCTAACTGAATTGGCGTTCATTGCTGACACATTTTTATTGCTATTGTACGAGGTATCAGTGCACAACGGGTTTGGATTGGTGACGGCTTTATTTGCACCTCGCTGTGTCAAGCTCCCCAGCGGAGACCCTCACCTAGCACTGTACTCCCCACCGGCCAATTGGACCAACGTCGTGTGGAGGCAGAACTGGATGAAAGCTCATCTTGAGAAGCACACGCACCCTCTAACTCACGTAACACGACCTATGTGGCATGTGGTTGGAACAGGGTTTCCCAGGACCCTGGGGGGGACCAGTCCCCCTCTGTGGTGGGGCATCCTGGGAACTGAAGGGTGTCCTGCAGGCTCTGCACGTGGCACACAGGAATGCCAGCCACACACACACTTGACACACAATGCTGGTGCAGGAGGACCCAGGCCAGGAGGCTGTGTGGGTGAGTCAGCTGGGTGAGGTAGTTACACGGGTTGGGTAGTCAGCTGGGTGAGGTGGTCAGATGGGTCAGGTCCTCAGCTGGGTGAGGTGGTCAGCTGTGTCAGGTAGTATCTAGGCCAGCACAAATATCCCAGTGTGCTGTGGGTGGCAGCTGTTGGTCCAGGGAGGACCCCAGGGTGAAAGGAGGGCACTGGGGTGGGAGCAGAACAGGGCCGCAGAGGATGGAGAGCCTGTCCCTGTGCCCTGTGGCATCATCAGGCCGCACTGGCTGTTGGCATCCAGGCCGTTGGGTCTCCTGGGTCCTCCCCTCCACCCTGGAACAGTAGAGGGGTCCGAAGCCTGGTCTGACTGCTCGCTGGCCGGGGAGGAAACCTGCGCCCGGCAGCTCTCTGAGGGTCTCACAGTTGGGGAACAGCAAAGCCACAGCAGAGCCGGGGCTCCTAGCTGCCCTTTGGAGCCCCACAGGGGCGATAGGAGAGGAAGGCCTGGCACCCTTGGGGCCGACCGGCAGGTGCGTGGGCCGAAGGCACCTGTGGTTACTGCCGGGGCTGTCTCTTCCCTCTCTCTGGCTGTGGCCAGCACTGCAGGCCAAGATGCTCTGGGAGAGAGGGGCCAGCCACAGACCCGGGGGCTGTCGTCAGCCTGGCAGCACTACAGAAGGTGAGGTGGAGCGGGAAGCCTGAAGATTCCTGAAGGGGCCTTTGGCCCTGGAAAAGGCACATCAGAGCTCCGTGCTTGGAGGAAATGCTGTATATAAAATTTGGTCCCTCAATGCTGCTGGAATCTTCCACACCGTGGCTCCAGGACAAACGTGGGGGCAGGTTACTTATGGGGAAGGGGGTTGGGGGAGGCTGGAGCAACTGGGAGTAAAATATGGGCTGCTGCCGGGGCAGGAGGGTGGACCAACCTCAAAGGGCCCAAAAGACCCAGAACCCGCTCCAGATAGGCAGGGCAGCCAGGAGTAGGTCACTGCTGCCGTCTGCTGTCGGAAGCAGGAGTTTCATTCTGCCCACGTGGCCTCCAAGTTCCAGCAGAAGACAGCTCCTCAGGAAGCAGGGAGCTCAGGGCCTGATGGGGCCATTAGGCCTTTTTATTTACCTGAAATGATGGCCCAAGGCTGGGTGAGGCTTCACAGATGTGAGAAGCAGCTGGCATCATAGTGGGTGGAGCGGGGAGCTGGCAGCAAGGCTTGGTTGGTTCTTGGCCCCACCTGCGCAGCTTCTGTGGCCCCGGGTGTCCATTTCCACCTCCCGAGATTCCTTGGGCCCAGGCCTGTAGTGGACACAAGCAGGCCCCTGGACACACAGCCAAGCAGATGCGAAGCCGTGTGGACAAGGAGCCCAGGAAGCACACAGGCTGACCCCGTGACACTTCCCCCCAGACACTCTCTCAGGGGTCCACACCCACCATGGCCCATCAGCCAGGCCGTTGGGAGGATGACAGCATATCCATGGGACTGGGGGTCAGCAGTGCTTTCCTGACCCCTCCTCCATGATTCTGGCCTGCCGGGCACTGACTGCCCTCTCTAGGAACCCATGTCCAGCCAGGATGCTGCCCCAGCGCCCATCAGGGCCATGGAGCGGGGCTCAGGCTGACCCATGAAAAGCCCACGTCCTGCCACAGGGACTCGGGGGACTTCTCTTATCATTCCCAAGAGATGGTGTGGAGTTCTCAAAAACCTGCCTGAGCACACATTTATATCTGGCAATTTTTAAAAAAACTAACTACTGAGGAGTCACATAGACATGACTTAGCATGAAAGGAACCAGCCCCAGAAGAGCCCACAGCACCTGTTCAAGACCAGGCAAAACTAGCAGAAGGGACCAACGTCTGCCTGGCACCTGCCTCCTGGGACTGAAGCCCAGTGACTGGGGAGGCACAAAGAGGAAACTTCTATTTATTGTTCTTGACATCAAAAATGTTAAATTACTTGAGTGGCTTTGACCAAAACAAGTGGTGGACATATACTCGGAAAGCTACATGAAAAAGTTAATCAGGAGGCCCTGGGCTGAGGTGGCTTCAGTGCCTGGGACCCTGTGTGAGCACACCGAAGCCCACTGGGAACTGGGCCACGAAACTGACGCTGCCCAGAAACTGCCAAACTAGCCTCTCACCAGGGACTTCCTTTTAACCAGATGTCTTGTCTTTGTCCTGCTTCTGCAGACACTTAGAAAAGAGCTCCTCCCCTCAACCTCGGTGGAGCGCTGAACCTCACGCTGAACCTCACACATTCTGGTACTGCTCAGTTCATGAATTGCTGAACGCTCCAACAGACCCCTTTGAATCTCAGTGTGCATGAGCTTATCACCTAAAACTACAAAACGCTACTGAGATAAATCGAAGGAGACCTGAATAAATTAAGAGATTTGCATTGTGGTATAATAAAAAATACATCTGGTCTTTGTCCCCTGTTCCAGGGACAGAACTCCTTAAATCTTTGGAATTTCCTGATAGGGGTGTCTGATTTCATAACAACCCTTTTTCACCACATTTGTTTACCCTAATGAGGTGACTCTTGGGAGACCCCAAGGTAGCTTTAGGGTGGGAGTTTGTTGCCAGAGGAACCAACCATGTAATTAGAGAGGAACTTCCAGCCCCCCTCACCCCCTCCACTCCTGGGAGGGGCCAGAGATTGAGTTTGTGTTCAATCACCAATGACCAATGACTTAATCAATCATACCTGTGTAATGAGGCCTAGATAAAAACTTTTGGGCATCAGGGTTGGGGAGCCCCCAGGCTGGGGAGCCCCCACGGTGCTCAGAGAGCAGTGCCCACCTCCCCACTCTCTTCACTGGGCTGTTCATGGGTTTCCTTCATAATAAGCGTGATCGTACGTAAAGCACTTTCCTGAGCCCTGGGAGGTGTTCTAGTGAATCTGAGGGGATGTAAAGTTCCCCAAATCTGCAGTTGTCAGCAGTGAGTTTGGGTTGCCTGGGTACCCACGTACGGCTGTCATCAGAAGTAGGGGCAGAGTCTTGTGGGACAGAGCCCTTCACCTTCAGGGTCTGTGATACTCCAGGTCGTCAGTGTCAGAAGAGTGTGTGACTCCCCAAAACAGGAAGGGCCTTTGAGATGAAGACGATTAAGAAGAAACGCGTCCAGGAGTGCTCTCCGGATTCCTCTTTTTGCCTAAAGTAGGGCATAGATTTACAAAGACAAAGGGCATTCTGTCCCCTCCTGCAGGGAGAATGAAGGCTAAGCCCTGAAGACAGTGTCAGGCCCTCACACCCGCAGATGCCCCGACAAGCTGTGCTCCCAGCCTCTGCCAGTCCTGTGCCTGGCCCCAAGCTGCCCACAGAGGGACCTCGGTGCTCCCATCTGTGGAGTGGGGTCATCACTCATGTCTCAGGCACCTTGGTGCTCCCATTGCCCCCTGCCTTGGGGACCTTGGTGCTCCCATCTGTAGAGTGGGGTCATCACTCTTGCCTGAGGGACCTCAATGCACCCATCTGTAGAGTGGGGTCCCCACCCCCTGCCTCGGGCACCTCGGTGCTCCCACCTGTAGGGTGGGGTCCCCACCCCCTGCCTCGGGCACCTCGGTGCTCCCACCTGTAGGGTGGGGTCCCCACCCCCTGCCTCGGGCACCTCGGTGCTCCCACCTGTAGGGTGGGGTCCCCACCCCCTGCCTCGGGCACCTCGGTGCTCCCACCTGTAGGGTGGGGTCCCCACCCCCTGCCTCGGGCACCTCGGTGCTCCCACCTGTAGGGTGGGGTCCCCACCCCCTGCCTCGGGCACCTCGGTGCTCCCACCTGTAGGGTGGGGTCCCCACCCCCTGCCTCGGGCACCTGGGTGCTCCCACCTGTAGGGTGGGGTCTCCACCCCCTGCCTCGGGCACCTCGGTGCTCCCACCTGTAGGGTGGGGTCCCCACCCCCTGCCTCGGGCACCTGGGTGCTCCCACCTGTAGGGTGGGGTCCCCACCCCCTGCCTCGGGCACCTGGGTGCTCCCACCTGTAGGGTGGGGTCCCCACCCCCTGCCTCGGGCACCTGGGTGCTCCCACCTGTAGGGTGGGGTCGTCACCCCCTGCCTCGGGCACCTGGGTGCTCCCACCTGTAGGGTGGGGTCGTCACCCCCTGCCTCGGGCACCTGGGTGCTCCCACCTGTAGGGTGGGGTCGTCACCCCCTGCCTCGGGCACCTGGGTGCTCCCACCTGTAGGGTGGGGTCCTCACCCCCTGCCTCGGGCACCTCGGTGCTCCCACCTGTAGAGAGGGGTCGTCACCCCCTGCCTCGGGCACCTCGGTGCTCCCACCTGTAGAGTGGGGTCCCCACCCCCTGCCTCGGGCACCTCGGTGCTCCCATCTGTAGGGTGGGGTCCCCACCCCCTGCCTCGGGCATCGGTGCTCCCATCTGTAGGGTGGGGTCCTCACCCCTGCCTCGGGCACCTCGGTGCTCCCACCTGTAGGGTGGGGTCCTCACCCCCTGCCTGTCCGTCAAGGTGTTCAGGGCCAGGAGGGCTGTGTCCTGCCTCTCCCCAGAGTGGCCTAGCTTCTGTCCCTGAGGAGTCGCTTTCACTTTGCCCTTTTCAGACCTGGACACAGCATTGCCACACGGAGAGTTGACCTCCCAGCCCAGACCAGCCCAGGTGCCTCTGCCCCTGTGTGCACCAGGGCTGGCCCCGCCTCTCCTGCAGGGCCCTGGGCAGCTTTCTCCCACAGCTGGGTCTGGGGTTCAGCAGGAGCCGGCGCCCAGTGGAGACACGGGAGAGACTCCCTCCCGCTCCAGGACACGGGAGTCCTGCCGTCTCTGGTGAACCCTGCACCCACCATGGCCTTCAGAACCAGAGCCACAGAGAAGACCCTGTCTCCCGGCAGGGCCACCCTTCCCCGGGGCCCCGGGATGTCCGTGGCGCTGGCGAGGCTTGGGAAGGCCGGGCGTTCAGAGGAACTCGGGATGTCCACGGCTGAGGGTTTTGTGGGGTCACGTGGGAAGGACACGGGGGAATTTCCACACCATTCACAGCACAGGGTTTCCCATGGGGGCTCTCTAGGCTGAGGCCTGTGGGGCCCTCACGGGCGTGTGGTCCTGGTGTGGGGAGGCCCAGCCTCTATGAGGTGATCATCATAAGAGACGTAGTGACAGCCCTGTCCCCCTCCAGCGAATGCTCAGCTGGGGAGGAGGTATGGAAATCCTTGCTTGTATCTCGGTGTCCGTGGTTTCCAGGACGGAAGCAGGCAGCCTGAGCCCTGAGCACCGGGGCTCCCACGGGGTGGTGCTGTTGGCCAGGGAGGAAAGAAGGGCAAGGTCGTCCCTGCGGGCCGGGCTGGAGCCGGGCGGGGCCTTTGCTTGCGGAGGGCGCCCGAGGTCCCTTCGTGGACTGCGTGTGGATGGAACTGCTTTGGCCTCGGCTCTGCCCGGCCACACAGTGCCAGCACCACTCCCCACCCCCACCAACAGCACTGCCCACTCGGGGGAGATCCCGGCCGGGTTTCCAGACCTCTAGACTGAAAGGCATAGAGGGGCCCAGCCAGGCCCGGGTCCCAGCGCCTGCCCCAAGGCTGCACTCGCTCCCCGCCCCCCACGCCCTGCTCCCCAAGCCTCCTCCAGGCCCCAGCGCCTGCCCCAAGGCTGCACTCATCCCCCTGCTCCTCCTCCAGGCCCCACCGTAGTCACTCACAGGCGTCGCCAGGCCATGGCGCTGCGGCCCTCCCATTTCAAAGTGGTCGCCTTTTGTGAAACTCCACGTAGAGATGTGCTGAACTCGACTGTCTACGACGCCCAGAGGGAACGGGGCTCCAAGAGGCTGGGGACTGGCGGCACCTGCTGCTCTGTGTTCAGCACTCCGGACAGGGCCTGGCAGGGGCCAGCAGGGATCCCTGGACGGCTCGGGGGCCGCTCGGGATAAAATGAAGCTAAGAAGGTAAAAAGCTGCAGTGCAATGCGACCCCACTCTCGTAAGACAATCTATGCCTCTCCGTATATGGCACCATCTGTATGCACACGGATTGAATACATGTTCCCGCGTGTGGGCATCTAAACCCAGACAGAGAAAACCCTGGAAAGAACACACGATCGTTCCGACAGCCCCCAAGGAACCAGAACGTTGAACTGAGACTCGCCCTTTCCCACATCACCTGCAGTGAAAACACAGAACACTTGGCAGGGGTGGGGGTGACACGGCAGGGAAGGGGCGGCCAGTGGCACGGACACAGGTGTTTGGGGCCTGGCAGGGACACAGCCAAGGTGCAGCTGGCGTGGCTGGAGGAACTGCGCCGGCTCAGGGTCTGTGCTGCTGTGTGGTGGCCGCTCCCGCCTGCTCAGGGCCGCTGTATGGCGGCCCCTCGGCCTGCTCAGGGCTGGTGGGTGGCTGCCCCTCCGCCTGCCCAGGGCCGCTGTGTGGTGGCTGCTCCCGCTTGCTCAGGGCTGCTGTGTGGCTGTCCCTCCGCCTGCTCAGGGCTGCTGTGTGGCCGCCGCTCCCACCTGCCCAGGGCTGGTGGGTGGCTGCCCCTCCGCCTGCCCAGGACTGCTGTGTGGCCGCCGCTCCCACCTGCCCAGGGCTGCTGTGTGGCGGCCCCTCCGCCTGCCCAGGGCTGCTGTGTGGCCGCCGCTCCCACCTGCTCAGGGCTGGGTTCCAAGGGGGCCACCTCGGAGGTGCAGGCACCATGTGGGGCTGGGCCATCTACCCCAGCCTGGGAGGGCTCTGACAGCCTCGCTCACTTACTGGAGTCTGCACAGGTCAGGGGCCAGTGGGGACTGAGGATAAAACTAAGGCAGGCTGGGCCTGGGGCAACAGGGGCCACCACCCCAGGACCACTGGCCAGCCCTAGAAAGCCCAGGCGGCATCTGTGCCCCGTGGGACTGAAGGCCAAGGGCAGCGTCCTTCTAGGGGGAGCCTGGGCTTCCACCCCTCCCTGGATGTCACCGCAGCTGATTTGCTGAGCTCAGGGCTGTGCATCTGCAGGGGGTTCCTGCCCTGGGCCCCTGCCTGGTCCACTCCATCGACCCCAGTGCTGCTGCCTGAGCCTCTCAGCCCAACGGGCCAGGCAGCAGCAGGAACACGCTCGTGCTGGGCGGGGTGGCGGGGCGGCGGGGCAGAGGCAGCTCCCGGCCTCAGCAGCATCAACCACGTGGCAGGAGCTGCTCTCCGGCTCTGCGGCGCGTAGACCTGTTTCCTCAGGGATGTCTCCTGCTCCCCACAGTCTCCAAAGCCCAGCCTCATCCCCTCCACTAAGATGGGGCTTGGCCTCACCGCTGACCATCCTGGACGCTGACTGCCACTGCCAGGACCCTCTGAGCTCAGCGCCCACTGAGCCCTTCCCCAGACCCCCGGCCTGGCACAAGGCAGCCCCATTCCTTGGGTGTGTGGCTGCTGAGTGCCCTGAACAGCTCGCTCGGGACCTGCCCGCTTCTCTGATGGGAGTTGGGGCCCAAGCCAGGTGGCCACTCACATCCCACAGGGCGTGTGCCTGCGCCACGGAAATCTCCCTGAGGTAGGAAGGTGTGAGCCAGGCCTGGCTGCCCTGGAGTGCCCAGAATCTAGGCTCAGAGGAGCAGCACGTGGAACTTTACCCCCCGTGGCAACAATCACCTCTCCGGGGTCCCAGGAGTCAGCCCTTCCCACCCCAGCACTGGCCCTGATCAGCTCTTCCCCCGGACGCTGTGACCCCACCCCACCAGACGGTGAAGGAGGAACAGAATTACCCTGGGTTTCAGGAAATCAGCTCAGAGCCCAACAGAAGGCAAAGGCGCGTCTGACTCTGGAAGGCTCACATTCTAAGAGCTAAAGCCACTGCCAAGCTCCTGTGTCTGCAGAGCCATGGGACCTCCCTGTCCTAGAGGCGGCTGCCGCCAACATACCCAGAATGAGGCCAGCCACACGCGGCGACAGGACGAATACATGGGTGGACAGACTCATGCCGATGCTTGCTCTGTGGGGGAGGCTGCTGGGAGCCACCCGGCAGAGCTGCCGCCTCCTGCCCCACCAAGGGGACAAACCAACCGTATTTCCGGAAGCTTCTCTGGGTGCCTTTCTGGTTGGCACAGTTGGAGGCCGCAACTGAGTCACACCCAACTGCCTGGCAGCCGGTCCAGGACAGCCTGTCCAGGGCCCATTTCCGGTTGTCTGGGAAATGATGACTCTGGGGCCGATGGGCACTTATCTTTTGTGGTGTCTTTCAGTCAAGGGTGGGTGTTGGCTTTGGGGGGTCCCCTTTCTCTCTTCAGCCTGGATGGTGCCCCACTTTGATCAGAGCAAACTACCCAGGGGGACAAGCTCTGTGTGGCGTGTGGCTCCCTGAAAAGGGCCCCTCCCTCCCTCCCTGGCTGAGTGATGGGCAGAGCTCACCCTCTGGGAGCCTCTGCCTTATCATGTGCACCACAGGGACGACCCCCATGTGTCTCCACTGGAATAGACAGTGCACACAGCATCTCCGCCTGTGGCCTCTGACTGCCTTAGAGACACCCGGATCAGAGATGCTGCAGGTCACCTGCCCGTGCCCTCCTGTGCACATGTGTGGTATATACGAGCATGTATGTGTTGTGTACATATGAATATGCACGTGTGCATGTCTGAACGAGAGAGCTCTGGGTGGATTCTGGTGAAACTCGTCTTACAGGCATGTCCTGGAGCCCCCAACACCCCTAGGAAGACTCCCTCTCCTCCTCTGAGTGGGGAGCATGTGGCTTCCCTCCAGGGACAGATCCTAGTGCCAGCACCACAGTCTCTGTTGCTCTCGCAGTCACAGCCGGGGCTCAGCTGCGTCCACCCTGCTCCTGGCTCCTGCAGGGACTTTGGTGACACAGCAGATGCTCCATCCCTGCCCTGCACCTCTCACTCCTGCCTGGTGGGGGTGCTTCCAGGAGCTGCAGCTCACACGAGGCCCACAAAGGGCTGAGCCTCCCCTGCTGTGCCCCAGGGGCCTCTGTCCCCACCCAACAAGCCACTGAGCAATAGGCCAGGGCAGGAAGGGGCTGGAGTCCTCCAGCTGGTGGAGAGGAGGAGCATCTGGTGGAGAGGAGGAGCATCTTCCCGTGCTTGTTTATTGTGTTTGTTGAAGGTCACGTCATCACTCACCCAGTGGGCAGTGGGTTTCAGGTGTGGCTCACACCTGGTGTGGTCATCGGCACCCCAGCGTTGCTCAGGGCTGGCGGGATCTTTAGCCCAAAGGCGCAGTCTGTGCTCTCGCTCCTTCCAGGCCTGGCCAGTCCCACAAGAAGAAAACAGAAACCTCAGTGCCTGGCAGAGAAGGCTCTTGGGTGGCAAGTAGGCGGCCAGATCACCCTCCGTCCCGCCTCCTGTGCCCCCAGCCCCTCCGCACCCCGTCTCCTTCCTCTTCTTCGCCAAGCTCTGAGCACCCTCTCCCGGGCGCTAGGCGCTCTCCTTCGCCCTCTTCCTGGTGGAGTACGGGATGCAGCACACCCAGCTGGTCTGCATCCTGCAGGGCGAGAAGAGGGCAGGTGGGTGAGAAAGGGTCCTGGGCCGGCACTGTGGCCACAGGCACCCCGAGAGCAGCACCCCCAACCTGAAGTGCACTGGGAGGTCTGCCCTGCACTTGCGTATGCACCCCCTTTCATCAAGCGTACTGGGGGGTCTCCCCTGTACCTGCGTATGCATCCCCTTTTATCAAGCACACTGGGGGGGGTCTCCCCTGCACCTGCATATGCATCCCCTTTTATCAAGCACACTGGGGGTCTCCCCTGCACTCTGCCTGCACCCCCTTTCATCAAGCGCACTGGGGGTCTCCCCTGCACTCTGCATGCACCCCCTTTCATCAAGCACACTGGGGGTCTCCCCTGCACTGTGCCTGCAACCCCTTTCATCAAGCACACTGGGGGTCTCCCCTGCACTCTGCCTGCACCCCCTTTCATCAAGCACACTGGGAGGTCTCCCCTGCACTCTGCCTGCACCCCGTTTCATCAAGCACACTGGGGGTCTCCCCTGCACTCTGCCTGCACCCCCTTTCATCAAGCACACTGGGAGGTCTCCCCTGCACCTCCGCATGCACCCCCTTTCATCAAGCGCACTGGGGGGTCTCCCCTGCACTCTGCCTGCACCCCCTTTCATCAAGCGCACTGGGGGGTCTCCCCTGCACTCTGCCTGCACCCCCTTTCATCAAGCACACTGGGGGTCTCCCCTGCACTCTGCCTGCACCCCCTTTCATCAAGCACACTGGGGGTCTCCCCTGCACTCCACATGCACCCCCCTTCATCAAGCACACTGGGGGTCTCCCCTGCACTCTGCCTGCACCCCCTTTCATCAAGCGCACTGGGGGGTCTCCCCTGCACTCCACATGCACCCCCTTTCATCAAGCACACTGGGGGTCTCCCCTGCACTCTGCCTGCACCCCCTTTCATCAAGCACACTGGGGCGTCTCCCCTGCACTCCACATGCACCCCCTTTCATCAAGCACACTGGGGCGTCTCCCCTGCACTCCACATGCACCCCCTTTCATCAAGCACACTGGGGGTCTCCCCTGCACTCTGCCTGCACCCCCTTTCATCAAGTGCACCAGGGGGTCTCCCCTGCACTCCGTATGCACCCCATTTCATCAAGCCCTAGGGGCTGTGGTGAGTGGCGGATGAGAAGCCCATTTTGCTGGTTTCTGCTTGAGCCCTGACTGGGAGGACATGTGGGTCTCCAGAAGGATGCCTGAAGACAAAACAGCAAAAAGCACATGGGCCCTGCCTCCATCCCCACCTGGAGCCACTATGTTCTTAAAAGATCAGTGACCTGGGTCCGTGCCTTTTCCTGCACACGACGTCTGCCGCGGTTCGTGATTACGCCTCTGTAATCTACAGCCAAACACGCCCTCGCACTCAAACCTTGATGTGATTCTGCATGCACCCAGCCCCCGCCGCCTGTCCAGGAACCGTGAACAGAAACAGGGCGTGGGGCAATGGACAGACGGCTCGCGGGCGACAGCCTCAGTGCACAGTCCTAAGACTTCCACGTAAAACAAACTGTTGAAAAGCTGGATTTTTTTTCCTTAATTGGCAATCATGGTGCCCATGAAGGGACTCCTAGCAGACTGCCCAGGGACACTGCAGGGACCTGGCACCTTGACCCCAGCACAGGCCCTTGGGGCCTCTCTGGCCCCTGCACAGCTGCACGTGGTGGGTCTCTCCTGGGGTCTCTCTGGGTCCTCTCCTGGGGCTGTGCTAGGGCTCAGACCTCCTGCTTGGCTGACAGCCCTGAGTTTCGGAGACTTTTCATTTGTTAAGGAGAAAAATTCTCCTAGTTGAAAGATACTAGGGGCCAGGTGCTGTGACTCATGCTTGTAATCCCAGCACTTGGGAGGTTGAGGCAGGTGGATCACTTGAGCTCAGGAGTTAAAGACCAGCCTGGCCAACATAGGGAGATCTCCATCTCTACTAAAATAAAGAATTAGCTGGGAGTGATGGCGCTTGTGGTCCCAGCTACTCGGGAGGCTGAGGCAGGAGAATCACTTGAGCCCAGGGGGTGGAGGTTGCAGTGAGCTGGGAACACACCACTACACTCCAGCCTGGGTGACAGAGTGAGACTCTGCCTCAAAAAAGAAAAGGAAAAGATTCTAGGAAGAATGGATGTGTGAGGCTGATTGGGTAGAATGTGTGAGGCTGTCTGATTGGCTAGGATGTGCGAGGCTGTCTGATTGGCTAGGATGTGTGAGGCTGTCTGGCCAGGTTGAGCAGGTGCTTCCCCTTTTAATCTGACTCCCAATGGGAAATGAATCATTGCAAAGTGAAACAACAGGCACTGGACAACCAACCTCCAGTCAGTGCCCAGCAGGCGTGTGACACATGGAGCCCTTCTAGATGGGAGGGGTTCATGAAAGGAGATTTAATGCAGAAATGGTCAAAAATGGTGTTCTCAAACATTAAGGCATACCAGGCTTTCTAAGGCTGTCACTGGCCCACTCTTTTGCTTATTTTAAACCAATGAGCAAATTATATCAAGGAAAATTTGGAGCTCAAATGGCAATCTGCGATGATAGAGTTAACATGTGGACTTGTCCAAGTTATCTCTCTTTTTATCCTGAAGCAAAATGACTGGCTATTTTAAAAAGAAGTGTAAGACAAAGCAGAAAGTCCAAGCATGTCAGAATAGTCTGTAAAAGTCATGATAAGGTTTATGAAAAGATAATTTTGAAAAGAATTCTGTGTGTAAGTTGGCTGTGATTAAAAGGGAATTATTTATATGTCCTTCTAAAGATTGAGCTTTGGGCCAGGCATGGTGGCTCATGCCTGTAATCCTAGCACTTTGGGAGGCCAAGGCGGGCAGATCATGAGGTCAGGAGATTGAGACCATCCTGGCTAACACGGTGAAACCTTGTCTCTACTAAAAATACAAAAAAAGAAATTAGCCAGACATGGTGGTGGGCACTTGTAGTCTCAGCTACTTGGGAGCTGGGGCAGGAGAATGGCGTGAACCCAGGAGGCGGAGCTTGCAGTGAGCTGAGATCATGCCATTGTACTACAGCCTGGGCGACAGAGCGAGACTCTGTCTCAAAAAAAAAAAAAAGATTGAGCTTTGATATTAAATATACATTAACACAAAACTAAAGATTGGTCCCCTATGTCACCACAAAGTTTCCTTAAAGTACTGGTTTGCTCTTAATGAAATTGCAAGAGGTTTTGATTTTTAACTCTGAAATCATTTCTTTTGAAACTGCTCAGGTCTACATCTCAGAAACTCAGCTTCTGCTGTCCCTTGTCACGTGTGGTTTGCAGGTCGTGTGTGGCTGCCTCAGCTCTTTCTCCCCTTAAGAAGGCCTGGGATAACAACTTTCTCCTTCAAACTTTTTGTCAAGTCCTGCAACTTTTTCCTCCAGTTCTAACTCTGCTGTTTAAGCAATGTTTTCCTTAACGGCAGCTTCAATTTATACACTTGGCTTTTCTTGCTATGTCTGAATTGTTCAACATAATCAGGCAACTTCTCATGCTGTTACCAACAGCTGTGTATTCCCCAGCTCAAGGCCCTAGTTTCCTTGTTTACTGTCCTCTGTAATCAAGTGCACACCCACAGCTCTGAAGATGCTCTTCCTGCGTCAGGCGAGTTTCCATCGGATCTGACTTCCAGGTTACCTGCATGGGCTTCCCTCAAGGAGAGGCAATCACACTGCAGGTTTTTCTGTACCTTTTGGTAACTGGCTTAAAAACCAAATATTTTATATTTTATCAAGATAATTTCTCCTTTATCTTTATTAGATTTTGATTACTTAAGACAACTGAGCTTTAAAAGGGTTATGGTTTTTACAGCAATGTAACTTCCTAAATTGCCTGTGAGGTCTTTTGATAATCACTCTGGTTAAATGAGTGACTATTATTTTTAAATGATCTGTAATTCTGTTTTGATTGTTTTGAACCTTTTGACATCTTTTGCAGGTTTCCACAGAATCAAAATCCTACATAAAGTCTTTTCAGATTAAACAATTACATTTGGTAAAACTCTATGGGTAGCATCATCAAATGATAAATGATACTAAATCTTCTTTCAGTTTTAATTGTGAGCATGTTATTGATATAAATGTTCTAAAAATTACATACATTTATATTAATATAATATCAGTCATAATTTTGATAATGTGCAATTGTAAATTATATTTGTATGGGCATGTTATCCGTGTGAATATTCTAAAGATTATCTGAAAATGTATAGAAGCAGGGCAGTCCTGATGTGACACTGTCAGTCATGATTTTGGTTGTTTTCTTACAATGTTATGTGTAATAGAAATAACTATTTTCTTGTTGGTTAGAAGCTTTCATCAAATTTTAACTGTGGCTGTTCTAAGGTTTTGCATCTGTAGTCATTGTTCTGAAGTATTCTCTAAAAACATTTATAATCAGCTCTAGTCCAAAACTGCTTTTTGTGGAAAGGACTCTAATAAATATGGGTACAAAAAGGTGGGAAATATTAAGAGCACAATTAATGACATAATATACAAAAGTGGTTCCAGTTTTGTTCACTGGTTATCCAGTTTTTTTCCAATCTGTAGTTACTGTGATGCTGTGAAGTGTGCAGTGCTCTGTGTGATCTGTGGCTACTGTGGAACTATGAAGTGTGCAGAGCTCTGCGTGATCTGTGGCCCCTCTGATGCTATGAAGTGTGCAGAGCTCTCCGTGATCTGTGGCTACTCTGGAACTATGAAGTGTGCAGAGCTCTGTGTGATCTGTGGCCCCTCTGATGCTATGAAGTGTGCAGAGCTATGCGTGATCTGTGGCCCCTCTGATGCTATGAAGTGTGCAGAGCTCTCCGTGATCTGTGGCTACTCTGGAACTATGAAGTGTGCAGAGCTCTGCGTGACGTGTGGCCCCTCTGATGCTATGAAGTGTGCAGTGCTCTCATGATCTGTGGCTACTCTGGAACTATGAAGTGTGCAGAGCTCTGCGTGATCTGTGGCTACTCTGGAACTATGAAGTGTGCAGAGCTCTGCGTGATCTGTGGCCCCTCTGATGCTATGAAGTGTGCAGAGCTCTGCGTGATCTGTGGCTACTCTGGAACTATGAAGTGTGCAGAGCTCTGCGTGATCTGTGGCCCCTCTGATGCTATGAAGTGTGCAGTGCTCTCCGTGATCTGTGGCTACTCTGGAACTATGAAGTGTGCAGAGCTCTGCGTGACGTGTGGCCCCTCTGATGCTATGAAGTGTGCAGAGCTCTCATGATCTGTGGCTACTCTGGAACTATGAAGTGTGCAGAGCTCTGCGTGATCTGTGGCTACTCTGGAACTATGAAGTGTGCAGAGCTCTGTGTGATCGGTGGCTACTCTGGAACTATGAAGTGTGCAGAGCTATGCATGATCTGTGGTCCCTCTGATGCTATGAAGTGTGCAGAGTGTGCGTGATCTGTGGCTACTCTGGAACTATGAAGTGTGCAGTGCTCTGCGTGATCTGTGGTTTCCCTGTAACAGTCCTGGGGATGTATTGTGTTGGGCAGGTACAGGAAAAGGCAACACTAGGAAAAAGAAAATCCAGATCATGCTAATTAAAAAAGAGATGGAGGCTGGGCGCGGTGGCTCACGCCTGTAATCCCAGCACATCGGGAGGCTGAGGCAGGTGGATCATGAGGTCAGGAGATCGAGACCATCCTGGCTAACACGGTGAAACCCTGGCTCTATTAAAAATACAAAAAAATCTAGCCGGGCATGATGGCTGGCGCCTGTAGTCCCAGCTACTCAGGAGGCTGAGGCAGGAGAATGGCGTGAACCTGGGAGGCGGAGCTTGCAGTAAGCCGAGATGGCGCCACTGTACTCCAGCCTGGGCAACAGAGTGAGACTCTGTTTCAAAAACAAAAAAAGAGTTGGAGCCTGCCAAAGCATTTTCCAATGAACACGCAAGTGTGCACGTGAGCTGACGCCCATTCATTACAGCCACGGCTGAGGACTCTCGGCCTTCCTGGGCAGGAGCCTCCCGGTATTGGGAAATCAGCGTTGGGTCTTGTAAATGCAACTGGATGGTGATTCAAACGGGGAATTTGTGAGATGAGGTAGCAAACCTAAGAAGCCACGTCAGCTCATTTCTGCCGGCAGCTCTCCCCACTGCACGCCGCCAGCAGCCCCACTGGGCAGGTTTTCTGGGACAGCTGAGTCAAGGGGGATGGAGGCTGAGACCAGGAGATTTCGACCCAGGATTGTCCAGCTTGGGGCAGAAAACAGCCATCGAGCTGTGTGCCGAGTGCCAAATCCATCATCAGGAAACGATGAGAAAGATAGAGCTGTACTTGGAAAATACCTGCCCATTTTAAGCCCAGACTCAGGAGTCAAAACAACCCCAATGTCCTAGTGAAAGCCGGTGTGACCTGGTTACGGTAGGAGTCAAAAGAGGCAGAGACTCTGCTGAGTTGGGGCAGAGTGCAATGTTCTCGAGGACTTTCTCTCCCTGGAGACATAAAAATCTGAAAGCAGGTAGCGCAGGTAGGGCTGTCATCATCACAGCAGCAATCCGTCAGCAAAGCCAGACCAGTCGGAGGCTGAGGCTGCAGCTCTCAAAGCTGGCCCTGGGCAAGGACGCCGCTTGGCAGGCACAGCTGCAGCCCCTGTCCTCAGCCCTCGCCCCTGTCCTCGCCCCTGTCCTCAGCCTCGCCCCTGTCCTCAGCCTCGGCCCTGTCCTCAGCCTCGCCCCTGTCCTCAGCCTCAGCCCTGTCCTCAGCCTCGGCCCCTGTCCTCAGCCACGGCCCCTGTTCTCAGCCTTGGCCCATATCCTCAGCCTCGGCCCTGTCCTCAGCCTCGGCCCCTGTCCTCAGCCACGGCCCCTGTTCTCAGCCTTGGCCCATATCCTCAGCCTCGGCCCTGTCCTCAGCCTCGGCCCCTGTCCTCAGCCACGGCCCCTGTTCTCAGCCTTGGCCCATATCCTCAGCCGCGGCCCCTATCTTCAGCCACGGCCCCTGTCCTCAGCCTCGGCCCGTCCTTAGCCACGGCCCCTGTCCTCAGCCTCAGCTGCAGCCCCTGTCCTCAGTGTCGAAAGTCAGGTGCTCCCGTGTACTTTTAAGAGGTGGAAGCTGGGGTGATTTTTAAACATTTCTCTCTGTTGTGCTATTCTACATAATTCCCGTTATTGTAAATGACTGGTTAAAATGTTAATGTAACTGTTGTTTGTTTGTTTGAGATAGAGTTTCGCTCTTTGTCACCCAGGCTGGAGTGCAGTGGTGCTATCTCGGTTCACTGCAACCTCCGCCTCCTGGGTTCAAGCAATTCTCCTGCCTCGGCCTCCCTAGTAGCTGGAACTACAGGCACCTGTCACCATGCCCAGCTAATTTTTTGTATTTTGGTAGACATAGGGTTTCACCATGTTGGCCAGGATGGTCTTGATCTCCTGACCTCATGATCTGCCCAACTCAACCTCCCAAAGTGCTGGGATTACAGGCTGAAAGAAGGTTTAGTATCATGTGACTGTTTTATAAAGCGGATAGAACAATTCATCCTTTAAAAAAATCTGTAAGAAATCAAAATACTGATAAACTGTTAATTCTGAGTGGTAGGCATTTGGACAATTGCTTTTTGTATTTTTGTGTGTTGTTTAAAATAAAACACAATAGATCCATGGGCCCCCTTCAAGGGGCCAGTGTCTTCCCTCCCCACACCCATCTTCAGGGCCTCGGGCCTCGGGGAGTCTTGGGGCTTCCCTGGACCTACACAGCGTCCAGCCTGGGGACACGGATCATCTCTTCGGAGGCTGCCTAGCCCCGGCCCCAGGGCCCGAGGCTTGTTGTGAGAGAAGCCTGCTTGGCTGTGACACCAGCTGTGTATGCACAGCTTCCACCACCTGCAGGACCCAAGTCTGCAGCTAAAGCCTAAACAGAAGTCAGTACCATGCACTTATCACCTCTCCCCCCTCCTTCCTCCCTCCTCTCCCTCCTCCTCCCCCTTCTCATCAGGGCCTTTTCCTGGCTGGCGGGTAGGAGACACGGCCTGGTTATGGGGTGGGGTGGGGAACCGTGAAGCTCGTCCCTGAGCCCTTCGAAGGTCCGATGTCCTGTTGCCTGCCCTCAGCCCCTCAGGCTCGGTAGATGCTGAGCCTCGGCAGTGCCCAGGGAGAAGGGGGGACCGCCTGGGCTCGGCTCTGCCCACCACACACAAGGCATGGTGGGCACACCAGAAACCGTGGTGGGGGGAAAGTCCTCCTACCCCCACCTAGTGTGAGCCCACAAGCATCACTCACTCGTCTTCTGACAGATCTTCCACATCCATCTGGGACGGCTTCTCTTCCTTCTTGGCATCGGTGACCACCTGTGGGTAGTGGAGACATTTAAGGGATGGGAGGTGTCAGCCGCGGGCACTGAGGCATAGCCTGTGGACCTGCTGGAGGATCAGGCTAGGGCACAGAGGCTGCCTGGGCCTGGATGACCTCCCATCAGACAGGGCTCTCTATTGACTGGACATTTCCAGTTAGGGGAACCTGACCAAGGAACTGCACCCTTGATGAGGCCTGGCTCCTGGACTGAAGACCAGGTCTGGCCTGTCAGCCCAACTGTGCCACTGGCTGGCCCTCCTTGAGTCCTTAGAACTCATGTGCCCCAAGAATAGCCTTGTTGGGGGTTAACAACCAGCTCTCTCTGTGGCTCTGAGGGCAAAAGGGAGAGAAGGTAGAGTCTGGAAAATAACTGACCCCCAGGAAGGAGCTTAAACTTGCCAAGAAAGAACTTCAAGAAACTTCCAGAATGATGACTGTTCACTACAGCAAAGACATGGAGGAACACACCCCAGATGTTAGCATTGGAAGTGCCCAGACAGGTCATTAAGTCAGCCTCTTCTTCTTACAGATAAGGATAATGATTATGGTGGTGATAATGTTGATGGTGATGACGATGGTGATGATGATGATGATTATAATGGTGGTGATGATGATGGTGACTATACTGGTGATGGTGGTGATGATGGTGATGATGATGGTGACAATGATGATGGTGATGATGATGGTGACAATGGTGATGGTGATGGTGATTATAATGGTGGTGATGATGGCGAAGGTGATGATGGTGATAACAGTGATGGCGATAATGGTGATGGTGATGATGCTGGTGATGGTGACGATGATGATTATGATGGTGATGATGATGGTGATAATGGTGATGGTGATGATGGTGACAATGGTGATGGTGATGGTAATTATAATGGTGGTGATGATGATGGTGAAGGTGATGATGGTGATAATGGTGATGGTGATGATGATGGTGATGGTGTTGATGATGGTGGTGATGATGGTGATGATGGTGGTAATGGTGATGGTGATGATGGTGATGATGATGGTGATGGTGATGATGGTGATGATGATGGTGACAATGATGATGATGATTATGATGGTGATAATGATGGTGATAATGGTGATGGTGATGATGATGGTGATGGTGATTATAATGGTGGTGATGATGGTGAAGGTGATGGTGATAATGGTGATGGTGATAATGGTGATGGTGATGATGATGGTGATGGTGGTGATGGTGATGATGATGGTGGTGATGATGATGGTGACTATACTGGTGATGGTGGTGATGATGGTGATGATGATGGTGACAATGATGATGGTGATTATAATGGTGATGATGATGGTGACAATGATGATGGGGATGGTGATTATAATGGTGATGATGGTGATGGTGAAGGTGATGATGGTGATAATGGTGATGGTGATGATGATGGTGATGATGGTGATGATGATGATGGTGGTAATGGTGATGGTGATGGTGGTGATGATGGTGATGATAGTGGTAATGGTGATGGTGATGGTGGTGATGATGGTGATGATGATGGTGGTGGTAATGGTGATGGTGATGGTGATGATGGTAATGGTGACAATGATGATGATGATTATGATGGTGATGGTGATGATGGTGACAATGATGATGGTGATGGCGATTATAATGGTGGTGATGATGGTGAAGGTGATGATGGTGATAATGGTGATGGTGATAATGGTGATGGTGATGATGATGGTGGTGATGATGGTGATGATGATGGTGGTAATGGTGATGGTGATGGTGATGATGATGATGGTGATGGTGACAATGATGATTATGATGGTGATGATGATGATGGTGACAATGATGATGGTGATGGCGATTATAATGGTGGTGATGATGGTGAAGGTGATGATGGTGATAATGGTGATGGTGATGATGATGGTGATGGTGGTGATGATGGTGATGATGATGGTGGTAATGGTGATGGTGATGGTGGTGATGATGGTGATGATAGTGGTAATGGTGATGGTGATGGTGGTGATGATGGTGATGATGATGATGGTGGTAATGGTGATGGTGATGGTGATGATGATGATGGTAATGGTGACAATGATGATGATGATTATGATGGTGATGGTGATGATGGTGACAATGATGATGGTGATGGCGATTATAATGGTGGTGATGATGGTGAAGGTGATGATGGTGATAATGGTGATGGTGATAATGGTGATGGTGATAATGGTGATGGTGATGATGATGGTGATGGTGGTGATGATGGTGATGATGATGGTGGTAATGGTGATGGTGATGGTGATGATGATGATGGTGATGGTGACAATGATGATGATTATGATGGTGATGATGATGATGGTGATAATGGTGATGGTGATGACGATGGTGATGGTGATGATGGTGATTATAATGGTGGTGATGATGGTGACAGTGATACTGGTGATGATGATGGTGGTGATGATGGTCATGATAGTGATGGTGATGATGATGCTGGTGATGGGAATGATGGTGGTGATGTGATGATGGTGATATTAATGATGGTGATGATGATGATGGTGATGATGGTGATTATAATGGTGGTGATGATGACAATGGTGACGGTGATAGTGGTGATGGTGATGATGGTGACGGTGATGATGGCGGTGATGATGGTCATGATGATGGTGATAATGGTGGTGATGATGGGGATAGCGATAGTGGTGATGGTGATGATGATGGTGACAGTGATAGTGGTGATGATGGTCATGACAGTGATGGTTATGATGATGCTGGTGATGGGAATGATGGTGGTGATGTGATAATGATGGTGATGATGATGATGGTGATGATGATGATGATGATGTGATAATGATGGTGATGGTATTAATGGTGATGACGGTGGTGATGATTATAATGGTGATGATGGTGATTATAATGGTGGTGATGATGGTGAAGGTGATGATGGTAATAATGGTGATGGTAATAGTGACGATGATGGTGATAGTGATAGTGGTGATGGTGATGATGATGGTGACAGTGATGATGGTCATGATAGTGATGTTGATGATGATGCTGCTGATGGGAATGATGGTGGTGATGTGATAATGATGGGGATATTAATGATGATGGTGATAATGTTTATGGGGATGATGTTGCTGGTGGTGTTGATGATGATGGTTGTGATATAATGATGGTGTTGATGGTGATGATAGTAATGGTGGTGATGATGATGATGATACCCCATGATGATGATGATAAGCTTTCCTGGGTGTGAGGCACTGCTCTGAGAACTTTCCCAGACAACCCTGGAATGCGGGTACTAATATGATTCCTACTTTATAGAGGAGACAACTGAGGCACAGGGAAGTATGATGAGTTGTTTTGAGCATTTACTGACAGAACCACACACCCACCAAAGCCCAGTCTCTGAGCTTCCAGGCCTGTGCCCTTTTCACCATCCCAACATGATCCCCCACAAGAGGTTCTGAGGACCCATGGGCACCTTGAAGGTTAACCCAGGCCCCAGAGTCTCTGATAGTGCTGAAGTGTGCGTGAGTTGGAGTGTGTGAGGGTAAGGAAGAGGCTAGACCAATCCTCAACACCAGGGAGCTCTCCTGGAGCTGCTGGCCCCAGGTCTCTGCCTCCCCGTCCAACACATGGCTATTGTGGGGCAAGTTCCCAGAAAAGCCTCCCAGGCTGGCCCTGCCAGGCAGCACAGGTGCTTTCCTGGTGGCTTTGGCTCTGCTTGTCTTGGGGGTTTCCATTTTTACCTCCTCAGCATGGTCTCCCAGATCAGTCTCCACAAACACAGATGCTTTCTGCGAATGGAAACCACAGAGGTGTGGATGGCAGGCTTGGGTGAGCTGGAGAGGAACGTTGATTCCCTGGGAGGAACAGTGGCTCCTGGCCCTTGGGGCAGCCGGGGCAGACCCTGGTGATGACCATCAGGCCCCCAGATCCTGGGAATGCTGAACGAGGGCTCCTGGGACGCTGGGCAGAGCTGACGGCAGTATGGACTGTAAGGTGTCCATGGCCAGCTCTGGCAGTAGAGATGTAGGAGGGATATGGCTTTCTCACCCCTCCCTACTCACCTCCCGTCAGGGCCCTGAGACCCCAGAGGGTCTCCTCCAACCTTACCCTCTGAGAACTGGGGCCTCCAGGAGATGGGGCAATGCCCAGATCTTGGGGAGCCCGGCTGCTCCCACCCCAGCCCTGCTCGACAAGGCAGCACTCCTACCCCAAAGCCTGCCTGTGGGCCACACTCCGCATCAAGGAGCAGGAGACCCCCAAGGGATGTGAACAGCTTCAGCGGCTCAGGGTTTTGCTGTCCCAAGGCCTCCAACGGGGCACCCGGGCCAGCCCAGAACGTGTGTCTGATGGGGGCATTTGAGTCAACTCCAAGGGCAGTGTTTGTGGGTGGGTGAAGGACTTCCCAAGAGCCCTGGAATGAAACCAAGGCCCGCCTGGCAAGCAGCGTGTCTGGCTGTGTTACTGTCCCCAACACACAGCTTGGAGGGAGAACAAAAGCCACTTTCCTTCATACGGTGCCATGTGAGAACCCCCACAGCACGATGTGTCCCTGGACAACACATCAAGCCTGGGGCTCTGGGTGTTTTCTGGGCCAAGGTCAAGCTGAGGGCACCTCCTCTCAGGGCCTCATACACCTTTAGTGACTGCACGTTTAGCAAGCGGGGGTCAGGCTGCCCTGGCATCGGGTAAAGAGTCTCAGAGCTTGGCCCCAAGCCTCTCTAGGGTAGCAGGGGCCCAGTCCAGCTTCACAGCCTGGCGCCTGCTGAGCTGACCCCCAGGCCACCGTCCCGGGCAGGTCCGGGCTCTGGCAGAACTCCTGCCTGGACAGGCCTCCCTTCTCACTTCTATTAGTAAAGGGAAAAGCTCTTGCCTCTTTTTCCTGAAGGTCATTTAGCTTTATGGACTCTGCCTCCTGTTCCTGTAAGACCAAAGAGGTTAAGTGAAGGCCGGGCTCCAAGGCAAGAGGAAAAAATGCACCGCTCCTCAGCGTGGCCCAACCTTGGCCTCCTGCAAGCCTCCGTCTGCGTGCTTGCCTTCCTGCGCCTCCTGCATGCTGGCCTCCAAGTTGCTCTTCTCCCTCTCTGGGTCTCGTTTTCCACTCTCATGACCCAGCTTCCCAAGGGTGCTGAAGCTTTCCTTCTTGTCTTGTGCTAGGTTTTCCTGACTGCGGGAGGAGCAGGGAAAGTGGTTTGGAAGAGACGGCAGACAGCTGCGGGCAGCTCCTGGTCTCCTCCGGGGCTGTCTCCCTGGGCTCGAGGCTGATGCCCCTGGGGTCTGGTGGGCACCTATGAGGGGCCCTGACCCAGCACAGAGTTCTGGCTCTGAAGGGCCCCCCAGCCTGGCCCTCCTGGCTCCCTCTGCTGGCCCATCTTGGCTGGAAAACTTACCCTGTACTGCCAGGGTCTGGACTGGGATTACAGCCAACCTGGGCTTATTTCGGAAAGCAGGGTCTAACCTTGCTCAAAGAACCAAAATCTGATGAGAAGATGCAGCCACCCTGTGGCAGATCCACAGCTCACTCCACGGGGATACCAAATGGGCCATGCTGGCCAGTAGCCTGGGGGGTCCACGGTTGGCCCTGCTGTTACTCACACCAACCTCGTGACCCCTTCTGTGGTCTGCTATGGTGTGTGGCCAGGGGCAAGAGGAATGCAACAGGCAGTGAGGATGACAGGGGCTCCGCCACCATCTGCAATGGCGTTGACTTGGCCAAGGGTATTGACTGACTTGGCCAACGTGAGCAGACGCTTTCAGCTGTGCCACCCTAAAGGTGTGTGGTCTTCCCAGCTCAACTGCCCTCACCAAAGCCATCAGCTTCCCTGAGCTCTACAGAGTGGGAGGCTCCAGACGCCTCACACATCCTGTCTAACACATGAACACTCACTCTCACCAACTGATTGCACCTTTGGCCACTTCGGCGGCCAGACACCTTCCTTGGTCTCCACTCAATGGGAGCCATTTGTAAATAAGGGGGACTTGGCCCGTGCCTTGTCCATGGTGTTGGTAAATCGACTTTGTTAGATCTGAGACAAATTTTTGAGGAATTCAATGACTTTTAAGTCTTCTTTGATGGCAGGAGGGTGAGTGAGTAGGAGAACCGGAGCTGGGTTAGAACGGGACGCGAGGTGCAGGGAGGCAAGAACTCGGCGGTACGAAGTGGGGATGTGCTGTCCAGGGCCCCACGCCCTCTCCCTAAAGGAGCACTCGAGTTGTTTACATCTAGGGTGGGCCCAGCAGTCCACTAGTGAGACGATGCCTCCATCCCCAGAGGGCCATGGGGTGTCTACTGAGAGGGATGCAGCTGTGTGACCCTCAGGCCAGGGCCCAAGTCCTGAGGACACCACCCTGCTACAGGTGGGCCCTGTTCCCATGCTGAATTCCTCTCAAAATAAGGAGGATTTCCCAGCCCTCCCATCCAGGCCCTGGGCGGGGTCTTCTCAGGACCCAGGGCTCCCTCTGTCCCCTTCTAAGTGTCTACCTTGATGCCCGGGTGCCACTCCCACACCCCACCCTCTCCTGTGTCCGCCTCACTTTTCCCAGCTCCACCTTCACAAAGGCCAGTGTCGGACAGGCTGCTTACCAGCTGGCATCTTCCGCGTTACTGCTTGGGTCTTTCCCTTGATCTTCGGACTCTGGGGAGGAAGGACAGAGCCATCAGCACCATTACACGGCAGCTACCAGAGCTCAGGACCTGCCCCAAGCCGCCCACAGCCACCCACAGCAGAGCTCAACTCTCAGCCATGGCTACGGCTAACTTGAGTTTCTCCCCGAACTGTGCCCATGCCCGGCCCTCCGGTATTTGCTATCGGCACTTTCCACAGCCTGGTGCCAGGGCCTTGGGCCTGGCTCAGCCCCAGCAGCTCAGCCCACACCTGGGCTCCACCTTCTCCCTGCAGGACTCAGGGTGAGGCATGGCCAGCCACCTTACAGTAAACACATGAGGCTCTGGGACCTCTTGAAACTCCTCTTTGTCCTAGCACAGCTGGCTGGAGGTAGCTGAGCGGGAGGGTGGAAGAAGCCCACAAGACCTGCCCATGCCGGCAACTACCCCCCACCCAGGCTTCCTCTCACGGACAGGTGGGACTTGAAACCCCACTTGGCTTGTCCAGGAAAATCCACCAATCCCCAGGGTCTCTGGGCTCCCCGAGAGGCATTGCGGGATGTTTCTAGCAGTCTTTTTTCGGGACCACTTTATGTCTCGTGAGGATCTTTACCTTGATGTGAGAGAGGACAGGGGCCCGGGAACATCAACTCGGGTGAGCGGTGTTCTGGTGCTCCCGGCAGGAACCCAAGCCTGGCTGTTGGCCACCGGCTTGCACCGAGCACACACTGCTCCCTGGCACACTTGGCTAAAGGTGTTGACTGACTTGGCCAACGTGAAACACTCCATTCTAGTTAAACACTGAGTTCTCCGTTTCCAGGAGCTTGCAAACCAGCACAGCCTTGTGAGGAAGCCACGTGGCAGAGGATTCTCCAAACCCTAGGTGCTCAGGAGAGCCTTGGAGTGAGCGGATTCCAGATCCCACAGGGTCTCCAGCCGCATCGGAGCCGGGAATGTCTGCGGAGACCCTGGCTTCCTGCAGCTACTCCCTCTTCCCACAACACCCCCTTGGCCCGGGATTCAAATACAACAGGGATGATTCCAAAGCTTTAAATGGTGCTTGTGATGGAAGAGGACACACCTCCTCCCAGAGCTCGGCAGAGTCACATGGGCCACTCCAGGCAGGTCACTCAGCTCAGCCCACAGGCCCAAGGGGCAGCTGGGGAATGGGGCTCTTCCAGGGAAATGAGACCAATGGCCGACCACGAGGGGCTGCCCCCAACAGAGAAGCCAAGAGTGGGGCCCAGAGGTGGAGCGCAGAGCCTTTGCGGAATCAACAGGCGTCCAGGGTGCATGTGGGCTCAAGGCAGGGCCTCAGTGGGTCTGGAACCCAGCGGATTCTCACTCTGCTCTTGCCGGCCTCTCTGGGCTGCCCTCCGTGAGCGCCTGTCTCCTGTGCTCCGCATGGCCCAGGCCCAGACACACCCCACTGGTGCCCCCGTGAAGTCGGCCACCCCACGTCTCCCGCATCCCGGAGGCCTCCCTGTGATGTGGACGCGGCGTCTCACACATCCAGGCACCTGTGGGTGCACGTGGCACTGGGCATGTCATGGAGCCCACCAAGTCTGCGAGGGGTGAGGAGCTGAGTCCCTGAAGAAACCAAGGCCACGTCGGACTCTACCAGTGGTCAGCAAGGCCCGGCCCTTCTCCTCGGGTCACAGGGCTGGAAATGCCTCCTGCTCTTCTCCGGCAGAATCTCAGTTGTCTGGGGGCAGCCACAAAGCTCCAGGGAGGATGCGCTCCTGGGCCGTGGTCTCGGACCCTGAGGGTGCTGGTGCCTGGGGAAGGCTGCGCAGGGTGGACATCTTTGCCAGACAGGACAAGCGGCCACACAGAAGCCCGGCCTCCCTGCTGCAGCACCTCCCATCGTGCAGTTTTGGGCAAATCCAGCAGGTGTTGAGGGAAATGTCAGCCACGATGGGGCTCAATCCCTCCCTCCATCTGACCCCGGCCTCTAAGTCCACACCGCGGTGGCACCGGGCGGCATTATTGGAGACCCGCTCCCCGCCCGACCCCGGCCTCTAAGTCCACACTGCGGTGGCACCGGGCGGCGTTATTGGAGACCCGCTCCCCGCCCTGACCCCGGCCTCTAAGTCCACACTGCGGTGGCACCGGGTGGCATTATTGGAGACCCGCTCCCTGCCCCGACTTAAATTCCCGCTAAGCAGCCTTGGCGTAACTTATTCTTTTGAGAACTTTGCACGTCTTGAGGGAACCCCATGGGGAGGGAGGTAGGATGCAGCCTCCTAACTACTCACGCCCCCCAAACAGCACATATTTGGATTTTTAAACTCAGAGAAGAACACATATTTTTACATCACCTCTTAAAATTGTCCCCAGGGCTTGAGCAAGCAAACCCCGAGTCCTACTGGGCTGTTTCACTCCCACGGACCCGTGGACACCTTTGCGAAGGGGAGGTGGAGCTGCCGAGGCCGCGGGAGGGGAGGGGAGCGCCAGCTCGCAGCTCCGTGTCAGCCCCTCAGCCCTGTGCTCTGGGCCAGTATTCAAGGTGTGAGGAGGTGACTCCAGCAGCATCCCCAGGCCTACATCACCGTCCATTCGGCACACCTGGAAACATCTCAGAGTGGCGAGTGTGGACCGACACAGGGGCAGCCTACACGTTTCGCGGTTTAGAAGCCAACTGTGTCAAACACCAGCTACGCAGGTTCCTTGCTGGTGGGTGAGGCCCAGGGCTCCTGGCAGGGACCCAGGCCCTCACCAGGGCCTCCTTGCAAACAGGGCGCCTGGCTATGATCCTCCCTTCAGGCATCGGCTGGCTTCGGGGGCCCATGAGGGTCCCAGGCCTGCCCTCCTCTCACCCCTCCTGCCCTTGGCTGTGCCCAGCTGGAGCCCCCACAGCTCCGCCCCAGCAGCACAAGGCCTTCCCAGCAGCCCTGGATGGGTTACGGGTGTGGACCTGGAGTGGTCCCCACTTCCGCCCTTAGCATTCCAAGCACAGGGCAGCGGGAGGCAGGAGGCCCGGCCCGGTCCCTGCTGCCTGTGGAAGGAAAATGAATCTTGGGCCCCGAATCACTGAGCTAAGGGGAGGAGTAAGGCTGGGAATATGTCAGACAAACCTGCCTCCCATCCTCTTCCTAAACAAGAGCTGCAGAGATAAACGGCCACAGGCCTCCCTCATCATTCACCCATGAGGAAATTCCCTGTGAGCCTCAAGATCTCTGCCCTAAGCAGTTTTGTGGAGTTTCACGCTGGGAATGCACATGGACAGCTGACCGTCACAGGCGCAGGACAGGGACAGAGATCACGGTCCTCCCTCTGCTCACCTGAGACAAGTGTCCAACAGCTCCCTCTGGGCTGCTTATGAAAAACTGCAGTCACTGAGCCGGACGAGGATACAAGTGACTCTCCCTCTAGTCCCCTCACGTGTAAATTGTGTGTTCAGTGAAAGGCTGATCGAGACCCAAAGCATGCAGCCCTGTGTCTCCTCTACCTACGACCTGGAAGCCCCTCCTGCTTCAGGCTGTCCCTTTCCGGACAGAACCGACATACCCCTCACAGGTGCTGATTGATGCCCCACGCCCCCCTAAAATGTATGACGCCAGGCTGTGCCCCGCCTTGGACACACGTCGTTGGACCTCCTGGGGCTGTCTCGGTGCATCCCTAACCTTGGGAACTTTCTAGAATTTTCTAACTGGGCTGGGCTCTGACGCAGGTACTTTGGGTTCAGTGCCTGGTGGGACAGCCGCGCCGTCCACCCGCTCCCCGCGGCCCCACAGCCCCTACCCAGCTCCTTGTGAGGCTTCCTAGGGCGGCTGGGAGGGTCCTCCTCGGGCTGCAGGCCTCCCAGACTCCTGCTTCGCCGAAGTTCAGAGGCCTCACTGGCCGCCTTGAGGTGCCCAAGGGCCACTCCTGAGGGCAGGGCCCTGGGGCCGGGCCGGTGCCTCCTGTGTGTGGTCCCCGTGTCCTTCTCCATCCTCCAGCCCAGCCTCGGCTTGAGCACAAGGCTGCCACCCTCACACCCAGCCGTCCCGCAGGGAGTAGTCAGGAGGGGCTGGGAGTGCGTTGCCATGGGTCTGCTGTGACATCACTGTAAGGTCAGAGGCCAAAGATCGGCTGGTCCCTGGCAGCACAGCGTGGCTTTCCCGCAGGCCGGGGCTGGGGCGGGTTCTGCATCTTCCCTTCTTCTTTCCCGCAGGCTGGGGCTGGGGCGGGTTCTGTGTCTTCCCTTCTTTCCCGCAGGCCGGGGTTGGGGCGGGTTCTGTGTCTTCCCTTCTTCTTTCCCGCAGGCCGGGGCTGGGGCGGGTTCTGTGCCTTCCCTTCTTCTTTTCCGCAGGCCGGGGTTGGGGCGGGTTCTGCGTTTTCACATCTCTGTTCTCTCCACCAGAGAGGGCAGGGAACTGGCACCAGGCCCTAACAGGGCCTGCAGATGAGACACCGGTCTCCCACTGTGACAAGGTATTTGAATCTTTCTCTCCCTATCGGGGCAAATGGGACACAGATCAACTCAGGAAGACAAAGGCAGCCCCTGCAGGCAGTGGTGGGGTGCAAATGCTGCCGGCCCAGCGCCTCTCCCCACCCACACGGCGCCAGGACGAAACCCTGCTGTGGCCGGGGCTCCGGCGAGGCCTTTCCGGGCCGACGGTGTGAACTGCACAGGTCAGCGTGGGTTTGCTGGCACTCCCAGGCAGGCGGCTTAAACAGCGGGAGCTCATTCCCTCCGGTGCCGGGGGCAAGGTGTCTCGCAGCGCTGGTTACCCGAGGCCTCTCTCCTTGGCGCGAAGATGACGTATTCCATGTCCTCACGTGGTCGTCCTGTGTGCTGCGTCCTTGTCTCCCCTTCTCATGAGGACGCTGGTCACACTGGGTCAGGGCCACTCGTATGGCCTCGCTTTACCTTGACAATCTCTACAGTTCCACGCCCAAGTGCAGCCACACCCTGAGGTCCTGAGGGTCACGGGGTCACAGCTCCAGCATGAGGATTTGCCGGGACAGAGTTCAGCCTGTACTGAGCCGAACAGAAAATCCCCAGCACGCCGTCTCCTCCAGCCTCCAGACCATGGTAGGTGGGGAGGCAACATTTTACCTCTTGGGGTTTTTTGGTCGGGCCTGATAATTAAAATCAGCAGATGAGCTGGAAAAAGGCACATGCACTCCAGCACGGTCTGTGTGGCCGGGAATGGCCTTTCCTTCCCGAAAGAGGAGGTAACACCCCATGGGGAAGACGCTCTCCAGAGCCAGAAGAAAGCAGCGTTCTTATCCTTGTGGATGGCTGTTTCAGCTCAAAACAACCCTTACAACAGTGTGGCTTATTTGGGCGGCCCCTTCTGCCCCTTTACAGGCACCTCGCGAGCTGGCGCCCCTGCCCCCACCCCCGCCCCCAGGACCCGTTTCCTGCGCCCGGGGCTCCTTAGCCAGGGGGAAGCAGGTGTGACCCCCAGGCTGCAGGCTCCCCTCCTTCTGATCTCTTCTTTTGAAGAGCCCACAGCCTCTCAGCACCCAGGAGGCCTCAGCTCTCTGGGCAAGTGGTGGATTCAGGGTGGGGGCCTTGGCCTCACACACGCTCTGGCACTGCCTGGCCTCCTGGGACGGTTCCTCAGAGGCACCTGCTTTGGACACTCTGATGTCGGGAGCCCCGCAGATGCTGCCAGGATGGGAGAGGAGGCCGCTGTCTCTCTCCAACAAGTGCTGGGTCGTCTGGAGCAACAAGGGCAAATGGGCGTCACTGGGGTCTCCACAAAGCCACCTGCAGTCTCTTGGTGGGTGTATTAGACAGTTTCCATGCTGCTGATAAAGACATACCCGAGACTGGGTAATTTATAAAGAAGAGGTTGAATGGATTCAGTTCCACATGGCTGGGGAGGCCCTGTGATCATGGTGGAAGGTTAAAGGCACGTCTTACATGGCAGCAGCAGGAGAGAATGAGACCAAGCAAAAGGAGAAACCCTCATAAAACTTTCACATCGGATCTCGTGGGACTTATTCACCACCACGAGAACAGTATGGGGGAACCGCCCCATGATTCAATCACCTCCCACCAAGTCCCGCCCACCACACAGATTCAATCACCTCCCACTGGGTCCCGCCCACCACACAGATTCAATCACCTCCCACCACACAGATTCAATCACCACCCACCACACAGACTCAATCACCTCCCACCACACAGATTCAATCACCACCCACCACACAGATTCAATCACCACCCACCACAAAGACTCAATCACCTCCCACCACACAGATTCAATCACCACCCACCACACAGACTCAATCACCTCCCACCACACAGATTCAATCACCACCCACCACACAGATTCAGTCACCTCCCACCACACAGATTCAATCACCTCCCACCAAGTCCCGCCCACCACACAGATTCAATCACCTCCCACCAAGTCCCGCCCACCACACAGATTCAATCACCTTCCACTGGGTCCCGCCCACCACACAGATTCAATCACCTCCCACCGGTCCTGCTCACCACACAGATTCAATCATCTCCCACCACACAGATTCAATCACCTCCCACCACACAGATTCAGTCACCTCCCACCACACAGATTCAATGACCTCCCACCGGTCCTGTCCACCACACAGATTCAATCATCTCCCACTGGGTCCCGCCCACCACACAGATTCAATCACCTCCCACTGGGTTCCGCCCACCACACAGATTCAATCACCTCCCACTGGGTCCCGCCTACCACACAGATTCAATCACCTCCCACTGGGTCCCGCCCACCACACAGATTCAATCACCTCCCACTGGGTCCCGCCCACCACACAGATTCAATCACCTCCCACTGGGTCCCGCCCACCGCACAGATTCAATCACCTCCCACTGGGTCCCGCCCACCACACAGATTCAATCACCTCCCACTGGGTCCCGCCCACCGCACAGATTCAATCACCTCCCACTGGGTCCCGCCCACCACACAGATTCAATGACCTCCCACCGGGTCCCGCCCACCGCACAGATTCAATCACCTCCCACCACACAGATTCAATCACCTCCCACTGGGTCCCGCCCACCACACAGATTCAATCACCTCCCACCGGGTTCCGCCCACCACACAGATTCAATCACCTCCCACCGGGTCCCGCCCACCACACAGATTCAATCACCTCCCACTGGGTCCCGCCCACCACACAGATTCAATCACCTCCCACCGGGTCCCGCCCACCACACAGATTCAATCACCTCCCACTGGGTCCCGCCCACCACACAGATTCAATCACCTCCCACCGGTCCTGCTCACCACACAGATTCAATCATCTCCCACCACACAGATTCAATCACCTCCCACTACACAGATTCAGTCACCTCCCACCACACAGATTGAATCATCTCCCACTGGGTGCCACCCACCACACAGATTCAATCACCTCCCACTGGGTCCCGCCCACCACACAGATTCAATCACCTCCCACTGGGTCCCGCCCACCACACAGATTCAATCACCTCCCACTGGGTCCCGCCCACCACACAGATTCAATCACCTCCCACTGGGTCCCGCCCACCGCACAGATTCAATCACCTCCCACTGGGTCCCGCCCACCACACAGATTCAATCACCTCCCACTGGGTCCCGCCCACCACACAGATTCAATCACCTCCCACTGGGTCCCGCCCACCACACAGATTCAATCACCTCCCACTGGGTCCCGCCCACCGCACAGATTCAATCACCTCCCACTGGGTCCCGCCCACCACAAATGGGAATTATGGGAACTGCAACTGAAGATGAGGTTTGGGTGGGGACACAGCCAAACCATATCAGTGGGAGACGCGCAGGGGCTTCCCGCCCCCATACACTCCCACCTGCCACTGCCCTGTAGGACTCTCCTGGCTGTTCCAGAAGGGGCTTCCATTCTCCACGTTCCCTGGGGCCTTGTCCTCCTTGCCCTTCTACTTCCTCTTGGAGGGGCTGACCTTGGCCCTCCTGGGCTGACCCCAGCACAGCTGTGCCCAGAGTGTGAACAGAGCCCCCTGGCTCCCGACACTGCCTGAAGCCCTGCCGGGAAGTGTGGCTCCAGGAGGACGGGCTGGCCTCCCGGGGAGGATGCCCCCACCTGCAAGGGTTTGTCCACCATCCACAGCCACTCCCGGACTGGGGCAGACCCCACACCTCAGCATGGACTAAGGAGGCTGGCCAGGCTGAACCAAGCCTCACCCTTCCCTGGGAGAAAGGCCTGGGTTGGTGTCCCCAAAGCCACACCTCCTCATTTTTCTCATACCAGAGCTGACTCACAATAGAATTACCAAAAAAGAGGAATTCAAATGGAGCAAGGAAAGGAATAAAGAAATGAGGCAACGTATCATGGAGTCTTCACCCAGAGCCCCCCTTAACCCTCTCCTGCCTGGAGGGACAGCAGCCACCTGCCTAGAGGCGCAGTCCATTCTCTTCTCCCAGGGCCTCCAAGTGGCCTCACCCTCCGCATTCCTGGAGATGGCAGCCCGTGGTGGTCTGTCTGCCCAGCACTCCTTGAGTGGACACCATTTCTAGCCGCACCTCATGGCCCTTGGCAGCACTCAGCCCTTAGCACTGCATGGCCCACACCTTTCCTGAGGGTATCACAGGGCCGGACTCTCACCCGAGGCACCACAGGTGAATGCCACTGTCAGAGCAGCGCTGCCCATCACCAGAGATGTCAACTGTCACCAGTGATGTCACCTGTCATCAGGGCGGTGCCACCTGTCAGAGCAGCGCTGCCCATCACGAGGCGTCAACTGTCACCAGCGATGTCACCTGTCAGAACAGCGCTGCCTGTCACCAGAGATGTGACTTGGCATCAGCAATGTGACCTGTCATCAGGGCAGTGCCACCTGTCAGAGCAGCATCGCCCATCACCAGGGACGTCACTTGGCATCGGCAATGTCATCCTGCTCCCCAGGTGCCACCCTCCTTCCTGTACCCCCCACCCCTAATGCCCACGTGTGCAATTCCCAGTGGGTACCATGGAAAACCAAGCCAGTCCTCAGAAAGAATAAAACATCTGTTTTAATTGGCCAGTAAAATACATTGCAAATCATTAGTATTTTATAAACAGAAACATTAAGTTATAAATCCATGTTAAAAATTGCAGCTCAGTGCAGCCCCAACAGCTGTGTGTCCAAAAGTCTATTTTTACAACATTTTCCTCCAGTATTTTTGTGACAACAAAGTTCCTATCTGCCATCTAGATCAAGAGCCTGAACTACAGTATTTTCAAACAAGAACCGGGAGCAGTCGGTACAAGGATACGTCGTGCTGTGTATTTAAACGGCGCTTCCCACACACCTGCCGTCTGCACCCCGGGAGGACGCCCTTTGGGAAAGGCCTCCTCGGCAGTGTGAGGTCTGGAGGGGTCTGCCTGGACCCCATTTTTAGGATGCTCCCCTCCCCAATAAAACAGCAGCCCCCGCCCCTGCCCTGCACAGCATCTGGGGGTTCATAACACAGGTGCAATACTGACCATGGGCCCTGGAGGGACGTCTGCACCCCGAAGCCCCTGTACCTCAAACTCAGAGTTTCTTCCCTTCTTTGATTTTCTGGAGGACCTGCAGCTGGCCTTCCTGAGACAGGCTCCATTCCTGTTCCATTTGCCTTCCCGGCAGCCTTCCCTTTAGTGGGTATAGGTTTTGACGTTCTGAGTTACTTTGTATCAAAGAGCTAATTAAAAATGGTCCTTCAAAAACATAAAGAAAAACAGCTTGAAAAATGTACATTTCTATTTTTAAAATCTTCAAACTTCCACGGGGGGTGGCAAATGTTAATTCTGATTTTAAACCGCATTCGAGAGCAAAACGATGTAGGCTCCAACTGTGGGCTCCGCAGACGCCTGGAGAAGCTGGAGCTCACACCTTTCCCTCCAAGGGACTCCGTGGACAGAACCCGCATCCCCCAGGCACCAGGGACATCCTCAGACCGGGATTTCTGTGTAGTTCTGCACCTCCCAGCCATAACACTGACCCCTCAGCCAGGAATCAAACGAACCTGGAAAGTGGAACAGGGAGGCCGCCTCCCATGGCCGCCTGGGTGGCAGGCACAGTGGGAGAGTAATGCTCTGAACCTCCCAATGTGATGAAGCCGAAAGCCAAGGCGGGGCCAGCAGGCCTCCCGGGCACAGAGCCACAGAGCCCAGCGTCACACGCACCGTGCACGCAAGACAGACGTGCACGAGCCTGACGCACACACGGCCGGAGGTGCATGTCACAGTCGACTAGACGGGCCGTGGCTCCCTGAGGCTGGCTGTGGTGTGGCTAGGGCACAGCCCACACTTCCTGATCCTTCAGCTGATCCCCAGATCCCCACAAACAAGGAGCAAAAAGCACAGAATCAAATGGCGACACGTTCCACAAGGCCAGGTGGGCTTTCTGCGGAGGGCGTGGCGGTGGTGGCAGGGGTTCTGGGAGAGGGACACCCCAGCGCCACTTGTCTATGGGCCGGGACGGCGTGCATCTCACTTTGCTGGCTCTGCGCTCTTCCTTCTCTTCTCCCTCCCAAAGGCTGCGGCTTTGCATGGGCAGCTTGCTGGCGCCACTGGGCGCGTCCCGCAGACTTTAAATGGAATGAGTGGAGGTCTCGGACTGCTGCCGGATGTAGTTCTGGAAGCTCTTGTCTCCGATGGGGTGCTCCCTGAAAAGGGGGATGGGAGAGGGAATGAGGCACAGACCCCGTTGCCTGGTGCTCACCCGTGGCTGCGGGAGCTTTTCCTGTTCCTAAATGTGACACACTCACACTGCAATCCACACAAAAAATAGAGGAGCCAAAGGAACCACAGTGCCCCCGGAAGCACCCACGGTGACTCTGGTGTGTGTGCACAGGTGGGTCAGGCGTGCAAGTACATGTGCACGTGTGCTCTCCCTGTGGCACGTGTGTAGCGCATATACATGTGCAGATGTGGAATATGTAGAGTGTATGGCACGTGTGCAGAATGTGCACATCTGCACTGCAAAGAGTGTGCTCATGTGTGGGGAGCATGAGCTCCAGGGACACAGATCTGTCCCAGTGCTGGGACACTCAGCAGGCGTGGGCACCTCCTCCCCACATGCACACCTCCCTCATACCATGTGTGTGCACCTCCTGCCATGTGTGTTCACTACCTCCATGTGTGTGCACCTCCTCCCACGTGCCTACCACCTCCATGTGTGCATCTCCTCCCACGTGTGCATCTCCTCCCACGTGTGTGCACCTCCTCCCATGTGTGTGCACCCCTCCGTGTGTGCACCTCCCACGTGTGCACCTGTGTGTGCACCTCTGTGTGCCTCCTGTGTGTGCATCTCCTCCCATGTGTGTGCACCACCTCCTCCCACGTGTGTGCACCCCTCCCACGTGTGTGCACCTCCTCCGTGTGTACCTCCTGCCACGTGTGTGCACACCTCCTCCGTGTGTGCACCTCCTCCCACGTGTGTGCACCACCTCCTCCCATGTGTGTGCACCTCCTGCCGTGTGTGCGCCTCCTCCATGTGTGCCTTCTCCGTGTGTGCACCTCCTCCCACGTGTGCACCTTCTGCCATGTATGTGCACCTCCTCCGTGTGTGCCTTCTCCCACGTGTGTGCACCTCCTGCCATGTGTGTGCGCCTCCTCCATGTGTGTGCCTCCTCCCACATGTGTGCACCACCTCCTCCCACGTGTTCACCTCCTCCCACGTGTGTGCACCTCCTGCCGTGTGTGCACCTCCTGCCATGTGTGTGCACCTCCACCCATGTGTGTGCGCCTCCTCCGTGTGTGCGCCTCCTCCGTGTGTGTGCCTCCTCCCACGTGTGTGCACCACCTCCTCCCACGTGTTCACCTCCTCCCACGTGTGTGCACCTCCTGCCATGTGTGTGCATCTTGTACCATGTGTGCCTTGTGTGCGCCTTCTACTACAAGAAACAGCATCATGCTTCGCGCATTTTCAACCTGCTGGCTTTTGGCCATGAGGTTGATGGACCTGCTGATATCAATGAGTCAACATATTTGGAAGGCAAATGGGGCTGTCTCCCCAGAAGGGTGTCGAGAGGGATCTGATATGATGATGTCAGAGGTGAAGTCACAGCACTCAGGAGGTGTTGCAGGCTCAGTCCCCTGAGCAACTCGGTCCAAGTCCGGGCCACAGGGACCTGTCACTCTCCTGGAGCCTCACCACTGCCCTTCCCAGACCAGACCCGCATGGTGGAAGGAAGGAGGGGTTAAGAAGGAAGGAAGGGAAGGAGGGAGAAGGAGAAGGGTGGAGGAGGAGAGAGGGAGGATCAAAGGGAGGGAGGACCAAAGAGAGGAGTGAGCAGGAGGATGGAAGTGAGGAGGAGGCTGTACAGCTACACAGGGCTCTAGGGCTTACCCGCCCCTGAACAAACCTGTGTGGTGGCTTCTGCCATGGTGGACCTGGGTACCCACTGGATGGAGAGAGTGACACAGACACATCTGCTCACTCCAGGCTGAGAGCCAGCCTAGCACTTTACATAGTTTAAGTCAATCTTCCAGCAACTCATGAGGGTCTTACAACCCTCTGTTCCATGGAGTGACGGGGAGTGGAGCTTAGCTAAGCGCCACGTAGCCTGCAGCTGGTGACTAGGCTGAACGTACTCAACCTCGCCACACCTGCCTCATGAGACAAGAGTGGGTTTCGTCCAGAGCTGGCCCTGCTCCCGGGTACCATGGGTGGCCTGGAGAGATGGCAGAGGGTGTGCCACTCAACCAAGGCAGAACAAGACCTGGGCCTAGAGACTGCCAGAGCACGTGACACCAGCATAGCAGAGAGGCTGGGAGGCAGCAGGCCAGGGAGGCACCCCGGACGCTGGCTGAGGGCCTGGAGAGCAAGGGCAGCACCTGCTCCGAAGGAGGGACCAGCAGCGCCGGGCCACGTCCACTGACCACCGCCAGGTGCCAGCCCGGTGCAAGTGGGACTCTCCTCCCCGGCGGACACCTGAGCACAGACGGCCCCACCCGGGAGTTCCCTGCAGCCCCACCCCCACTGCAATCTCCCGCCCACTACACTGGCCGTCCAGGGCAGGCACGGGAGTGGCACTCACTGGCTTCCATATTTCGTCTTCTTGAACTTGTCCCTCTTATACTGGGCGTGCTCCTGCTCCAAAGCCCCAACCCCAGCGATGACTTGCTTTAGCGTCTTGTAGGTCTCCTGGGGGTCGTCAATGACGAACGTCGAATACTCCTCCTGCTCCGGGCCGTCATACACAGATTTGCTCCCACAGGCCTCTGTGGAGGGCGGAGGGGTCAGCGCAGGGCAGGAGCCCAGGCCACCGGCCCCATCTCCACACAGCTGCGTCGCTGCAGGCCCCACCCATGGTACACATCCTTCTAACGCAAGCTCCTCCAGAAAGGGCTGACCACCACTCGTAAACGCAGACGGAGATAGAAACCATTCCCGCAGGTAGGCGAGTTGTGCCCACGCTGAGCCCAGGGAAAGCCCACTGGGAGCTGGATGCTGAGCAACCTCATTCACCTCTGAGGTTTCTGCTGCCCCCAGCTCCCAGCCTTGTCTCCAATCAGCCATTCTCACAGGGGGATGTGCACATCTCTGCACGCCCCACCAGCCCGCCCAGCCAGAACCAGGAGGAGAGACACCTGCAGCTGGACGCTGGGCTGGCTCATGGGCCCTGGGGCAGCCCTGAAGTCAGCTGAGGGGGTGAGCACGATGGGGTTCAGCACATTTCACACCCAGCTGCCACTGAGCATGTCCAGCCAGGACAGGCCTAGCCCAGGGCTGGCCGAGCACAGGGCGGACACCAGTCTGTGCCGCAGCTTCTGAAGACCACTGCCCCGGACCCCACCTGCGCACCGGGGCCACCTTCCTAATCAGACCACATCACTCCTGCTGAAGGCCATTCTGGGGCCTCGCCCCCAGTGGACAGCCATGGAACCCTTGAGCCAGGGCAGGGCCCTGCGCCACCTGAGTCCAAACACCTGAACCAGGTACACGTCTCTGCCTCACTGCTCACAGCGCCTGGGCACGCACTCCCAGAGCCAGCACCGACGCCCTGCAGCTGTGCTCATCTGGATGGAATGAATGTTTGTGCCCCCAAATCTGTGGGTTGAAATCCTAACTCTCAAGGGATGGCATCAGGAGATGAGGCCTTTGGGAGGTGACAAGGTGTGAGGGTGGAACCCTTGTGCAGGGGATGGGCGCCCCTATAGAAGACACCAAGGAAGCTGGCTTGCCTCTTCCACATGTGAGGACACAATGAGACACTGGCGGGCTGTAGCCCAGAAGAGGGCCCGCAGTTAAACCAGCGCTGCTACGCCCCGATCTCAAGCTTCTCAGGCCTTCACTCTGGGAAGTGAATTCCTGCTGTCTGTAACCACCCAGCCTATGGTACAATTTTTACGGCAGCCCAAACTCACCAAGAAGTTGGTACTGAGAAGTGGCTGCTGCTGTAACAAGTACCTTCAAATGTGGACTGGCTTTGGAACTGGGTGCTGGGCGAAGGCTGAAGGGGTTTGGGGGTGCAGTGTGGAAAAGGCGTGGCTGCCGTGAATGCCCTTGAAGGACAATGCTGGGGGCTCGGGAGAGGAGAGCTGCAGAGAAGTCCTGTCTTAGGGGATATCTAAGTAACCCTGAACAGAATGGTGGCATGAGCATGGGTGGCAAGGCTGTTCTAACAACATCTCAGACAGAAAGGAGGGCCATGCTACTGGACCGTGGAGAAACAGCCATCCTCGTGACAAAGTGGACCTGTGTTCATGCCCTCGTGTTCTGGGAGGGTGGAACTCGCGAGTGATGACATCAGACACGTAATTGAGGAGATTTCTAAGCAAAATGCTGTGGGAGCGGCTTGGTTCCTCCTGACCGCTGACAGCAAAATGGGGGAAGAGAGATGATTTGAAGGTGGAATTGTTGAGCAAAAAGGAACCAGAACTCAAAGGTTGGTTAAGTTAAAAGATTTGAGAATTAAAATTCCAGCCTACCCATATCTGAAAAAAAATGAGAAAGCATGTTTGGAAGAGACCATTAAGCAAGTGGCTGTGTGGCTATCTGATAAGGAGACAAGTGTGGGGCTGAGCCTTGGACTTGACCAACCATCTCAGCAACAGCTGGGAGCAGAGAAGGAACTGCACCAGCAGAGGCACTGCCAGAAGAAACCAGGAAACAGAGAAAACAGGATGAAATGAAGGCAGGCTGCGGTGTCTTAAGCCCTGCAAGCCGGGCCACAGAGCTATTCAGCTGTGAACATGTGCCATTCTTCAAGACGAGGGAAGAAGGACCCTGAAGCGGGTAGGGCCATCAGAGTGCCACTCTCACCCAGAAGGAGTCCATGGACCATGTGTCAGATGCAAAATTCTCAGCTGGAATATTGATTAAAAAATAAAACTGGCAATAACTAGAAAAAAAATCACAATAAGGAATCTGTCCACCCAGCCATCACTCACCCATCCGTCCACCCACCCATCTGTCCATCTACCCATTACTCACCCATCCGTCCCTCCACCCATCACTCGCCCATCCATCCATCCACCCATGGCTCACCCATCTGTTGATCCACCCATCATCACTCACTCCTCGGTCCATCCACCTATCACTCACCCATCTGTCCATCCACCCATCTACCCATCCATCTGTCAATCCACCCATCACTTGTCCATCTATCCATCCACCCATCACTTACCCATCGGTCCATCCACCCATCACTCACCCATCCGTCCATCCACCCATGACTAACCCATCTGTCAATCCACCCATCACTCACCCATCTGTACATCCACCCATCTACCCATCCATCTGTCCATGCACCCATGACTCACCCATCTGTCCATCCAGCCATCACTCACCACTTGGTCCATCCATCCATCACTTGCCCATCTGTCCATCTACCCATCACTCACCACTTGGTCCATCCATCCATCACTCACCCATCCGTCCATCCACCCACTACTCACCCATCCATCCATCCACCCATCACTCACCCATCCATCCATCCACCCATCACTCACTGCTCAGTCCGTCCATCCATCACTCACCCCTTGGTCCATGAACCTAACACTCACCCATCTGTCCATCCACCCATCACTCAACCATCTGTTAATCCACCCATCACTCGTCCTTTGCTCCATCCACCCATCACTCACCCATTGGTCCATTCGCCCATCACTCACCCATCCGTCCATCCACCCATTACTCACCCATCCATCCATCCATCCACCCATCACTCACCCTTTGGTCCATGAACCTAACACTCACCCATCTGTCCATCCACCCATCACCCTGTCCATACACCCATCACTCACCCATCGGCCCATCCACCCATCACTCACCCATCTGTCCATCCACCCATCACTCGCCCATCTGTCCATCCACCCATCACTCACCCATCGGCCCATCCACCCATCACTCACCCATCTGTCAGTCCACCCATCACTCACCCATCTGTCCATCACCATCACTCACCCATCTGTCCATCCACCCATCACCCTGTCCATACACCCATCACTCACCCATCCATCCATCCACCCATTACTCACCCATCCATCCATCCATCCACCCATCACTCACCCTTTGGTCCATGAACCTAACACTCACCCATCTGTCCATCCACCCATCACTCAACCGTCTGTTAATCCACCCATCACTCGTCCATTGCTCCATCCACCCATCACTCACCCATCTGTCAGTCCACCCATCACTCGCCCATCTGTCCATCCACCCATCACCCTGTCCATACACCCATCACTCACCCATCGGCCCATCCACCCATCACTCACCCATCTGTCAGTCCACCCATCACTCACCCATCTGTCCATCACCATCACTCACCCATCTGCCCATCCACCCATCACTCAACCCTCAGTCCATCCTCTCATCACTCACCCTGTCCTCCACCCATCACTCACCCATCTGTTCATCCACCCGTCTACCCATCCATCCATCCACCCATCTCTCACCCATCTGTCCATCCACCCATCACTCACCATTTGGTCCATCCACCCATCACTCACCCATCCATCCATCCACCCATTACTCACCCATCTGTTCATCCACCCATCACTCACCCATCCTTCCATCCACCCATCTCTCACCCATCCGTCCATCCACCCGTCACTCACCCATGCTTCCATCCACCCATCACTCATCCATCCGTCCATCCACCATCACTCACCCATCCTTCCATCCACCCATCTCTCACCCATCCGTCCATCCACCCGTCACTCACCCATCCGTCCATCCACCATCACTCACCCATCTGTTCATCCACCCATCACTCACCCATCCTTCCATCCACCCATCTCTCACCATCTGTCCATCCACCCATCACTCACCCATCCGTCCATCCACCATCACTCACCCATCCGTCCATCCACCATCACTCACCCATCCGTCCATCCACCCATCTCTCACCCATCCGTCCATCCACCCGTCACTCACCCATCCATCCATCCACCATCACTCACCCATGCTTCCATCCACCCATCACTCATCCATCCGTCCATCCACCATCACTCACCCATCCTTCCATCCACCCATCTCTCACCCATCCGTCCATCCACCCGTCACTCACCCATCCGTCCATCCACCATCACTCACCCATGCTTCCATCCACCCATCACTCATCCATCTGTCTATCCACCCATCACTCACCCCTCAGTCCATCCTCTCATCACTCACCCTGTCCATCCATCCATCACTCACCCATCTGTACATCCACCCATCTACCCATCCATCCATCCATCCACCCACCCATCACTCACCCATCCTTCCATCCACCAATCTCTCACCCAACCGTCCATCCGCCCATCACTCACTCATTTTTCCATCCACCCATCTACCCACCCACTCAGCTGCCTGCCCTGCCATCTGTCCAGCACACCCATCCAGGTGCTAGGCACTTCCTCTGTGCCAGGCCCAGGAAGGTCACTGCATATGGAAGCTGAGGAGACGGGAGATGGTTGTGACTTTGGTGACACAGGTGAGCCCAGGTGATGTGGTTTGGATTTGTGTCCCCACTCAAATCTCAGGTCAGACTGTAATCCCTAGTGTTGGAGGAGGGGCCTGGAGGAAGGAGAGGGGATCATGGGGACAGACTTCCCCATTGCTGTTCTCGTGATAGTGAGTTCTCACGAGGTCTGGTTGTTTGGACGTGTGTGGAATCTCCCCCCATCTCTCTCTCTTGCTCCTGCATGTAGGAGGTGCCTCCTTCCTTCCTCTTTGCCCTCCCACCATGATGGAAAGTTTCCTGAGGCCTCCCCAACCATGCTTCCTGTACAGCCTGCAGAACTGTGAGTCAATCAATCTTCTTTTCTTTATAAATTACCCAGCCTCAGGTAGCTCTTTATAGCAACATGAGAACTAATACACCAGGCTACGGGGATGGTGAGGTTGGGAAGCGCCTGGGGGAAGACACGTCCAAGGTAAACAGGGTCTGCCAGCCTGATGGGCAAGGGTGCTCCCAGCAGAGGAAGAGCTGGAGCTGTGGTGCGGGGTGCACGGCCTAGGAGGAGCTGAGCAAGGTTGGACAGTGGTGCACGGAGCAAGCTGATCATGGAGGGCCTGGTCAGCATCTTTCAGAACCTGGGTCTTGTGTGTGATGACCTCACCCTCTCCGAGGCTCCCTGACTCTGGCTTCTGCTGTGTTGGTTCCTGCTATGAGAGGGCTGGGAAGAGGCTGGCTGATGCCAGACCCACTGTCTTGGCCACCCTGAGGCCTTGTGCCATCTGCACACTATCCAGGGACCTCAGACCCAGGCACAGCACCTGGCACACTTGCTGGGGGAGAAGACACTGTGGTGGGTGGTGGCCCATGAGTGTGTACATGTGTGGTTGTCTGTGCATGTGTGTGCATGCCTGCACATGGGCCTGCACATGTGAGCGTGTTGTGTTCAACTGCACATGTGTGCAGGTATTGATGCCTTGCCTGTCTGCACACACGTACCCGTGTGTTCATTTCACACAGGTATTGCTGGGAACATGTGTGTACATGGCTATGCATACATGTGTAAGTGCCTGTGTGTTAGTGTAGGCCTGGAACCCACGTACACCCAGGGCATGTGGGGCTGGAGAACAGGCGTGGCCAAGCTCACAGATGGGCAGCTGCACGGACACTCAGGCAGGACTCATGTGTTTCCAGGCCAAGGCACACTTGACACTTCTGGGTTAAATCAGGGGAATGAAAAGAAGAAAATCTAACAGGCATAACTCCAGGCACATTCCGCTCTATTTCCATTCTGAGTGGGACTCAAGGGCCCTGTCATATGATCTCCAAGAGCAGATCTGAGTTCTACCAGACACTGGCATAGAAACAAACGCAGCTGCTTCGCCCCCGTGGGCTCTTCTTGTCTCTGCCTCTCCTGAATCACAGACCTCAAACCACTGTCCCCATGTGGTCTAATTGGGCTTATCTGGATTGCTATTTCAATTCTGTAAAGCAATTCAATGTCACAGATAATGATACTGCATATAGATTTGAAACACACGGTGTGCCTGGCACTGTTTCAAATATATATGCAGTATCATTATCTGTGACAATGAATTGCTTTACAGAATTAGATGGCATGTGTGCACCCACATATATGCATGCTCACACACGTGCCCAAAGACATGCATGCATACTCACACGTGCCCTCACATTTCCACACATGCACAAATTCATGCATGCTCATGTGTCCACACAAATGCTCACAAATGTACCCACACATTCACACTCATACATGTCGTGTCCACACATTCACACATGCTCACACACATCCACACATTCATGCACTCACACGTGTCCACACATTCACACATGCTCACACATGTTCACATTCACATGTCCATGCTCATACATGTCATGTCCACACATTCACACACGCTCACACATGTCCACATTCACATGCTCACACATGCCTACACATATGCACACATCTGTGTCCACACACATGCAAGCACACTCACATATGTGTCCACACACATGCACTTATCCCTCTGGAAAACACAAAGGAATGAAAAAATAGGTCCTCTAAAGAAATCTGGCAGTACAGAGGTTACAAGTTAAATTCCATCCAAAAATTATCTGTAGAACCTATTATCAAGGTAATTGTCCCCCAAATAGCTGCCTGCCCTGCAAAAAGCTTTTCGCATCCATCTGTGCTACAAAGACAACTACATGTAGCCCACACTACACCAGAGGCTCAGACCACAGGTTTTCACCCCACAGCATGCTCCTGCGGCCGGGGCCTCGCCAGCCATCCCCTCGCTGCACAGATCTGTGTGCCTGGCAGACTCACCCTGCATCTTCTCCAGCTTGCTCATGTACAAGTTGAAGAGGGAGTAGATACGCTCCGTCTCACGGTCCCCATCAATGTCCAGCTGGATGTTGGCTGGGAGGCCGCTGTCCAGACACAGCAAGAACAGAAAGATAAAAACACTTATTTAAACGATGCTTTTAATAATGACATTCATTTTTAAAATGTCACTGAAGAAAGACAACGATTGTGTTGGAAGTGAAACTCGACACGATTGATTTGCTGTCCGTCTGTACACAGCCAGTGTGTTGGCTTGCTGAGCAAGGCTGACGGCATCCACAGCAGCACGGACAGCAGTGTCACCAGGCCGCAAACCGGAACTAACTAGCAACCTCTGCTTCAGTTACCATTGGCCTATTTGGACACGTGGCAAAAGATCCTTGCTGTTCAGTATTTAAAATGTGCTTATCATTTGTACTAACTGACCTTTCCTAAAATCACGCAGTACTGAGTTATGTCTTGTTTAAATCTATTCCTACTCCAGAATCTTATCAATACATAAGAAATTTAGGAAAACTAGGTGCTAAAATCCCCAGTGTAATATATAATACTTGTACATTTTTAGTATCATACAGAACTCAATTCCCAGGAACTATGAACACTCCAGACCTCATGTGGTTTATTCCTTCAGTCATTTCAAACACGGAAGGAGGCTGTGTGCTTATTTCCCTGCTCATTCTATGTCTGCTTCTCCTATGTTCACACCAGCGCAAGTCAGGCTGGAGCGCGGTGGCACGATCTCAGCTCACTGAAACCTACGCTTTCTGGGTTTAAGCGATTCTCTTGCCTCAGCCTCCCGAGTAGCTGGGATTATAGGCGCACACCTCCACGCCGGCTAATTTTTGTATTTTTAGTAGAGATGGGGTTTCACCATGTTGGCCAGGCTGGTCTTGAACTCCTGAGCTCAGGTGATCCACCCGCCTCGACCTCCCAAAGTGCTAGGATTACAGGCGTGAGCCACTGAGCCCTTACAAACAAAGTAAGTAAATCTTACTTTGTTTTATTATGAAAAACCTCCAAAGCCGGGTGTGGTGGCTCACACCTGTAGTCCCCACACTTTTGGGAGGCCGAGGCAGGTGGATCATCTGAAGTCAGGAGTTCAAGAACATCCTGGCCAACATGGTGAGACCCTGTCTCTACTAAAAATACAAAAATTAGCCAGGTGTGGTGGCGCACACCTATAATCCCAGCTACCTGGGAGGCTGAGGCAGGAGAATCGCTTGAACCTGGAAGGTGGAGGTTGCAGTGAGCCAAAATCACACCACTGCACTCCAGCCTGGGCAACAGAGCGAGACTCTGTCTAAAAAAAAAAAAAAAAAAAGAAAAGAAAATCTACATTGTACAGAAGCACGTCTTTGATGGCTTCAGACAAAGTGGCCTCACGGTTAATTTCACATTTGCACTCAGGTGCAACCAACAGGGAGGGCCTGATAGGAACGCGCGGGGCTGTTATTTTTAGCAAAATGCTGCCTTGTGCAGAACGTGTGAAATATGCTCTTTAATTTAGTAAATACTTTTTAAAAGGCAGAAATGCTTATTATAGCTAAAACAATTCTTAAATCATAAAATTTCTGAAACGTCTGTAATTTTTTCCATACTGATTAGAAATTGTTTCCAACTTATTTTTGTTTGAAGTGTGACAGTTTTTCCCTTTTCTTCCCAACTTCTCTTGTAAAAAAGAAGTGGGTTTCTGCGGATGAACTGATCAGACGTCCAATATTGTATGAGTAGCTCAGTATTTGGATACTTCGTCATTTGTTTTATTAGGTAATTGATAAAATGGTGTCATTTATTCATGTTCAACCATATATTTATGCTGTCTGGGGATGGGTGGTTATAGCTCTGTGTGAGAAATAATTTGTCAGTCTTCAACAGCTTGTAAAAACTTCGCAGTGAGAGCTTAAACATCTAAATAAATAATGAAATGCATTTATCATAAAAAAAAAGAAGAAGAAAGAAGATGAAGTGACCAACATTAAAACACATCCCTGGCCAGTCAGGGAGTTCATGTGCGTAATCCCAGCACTTTCGGAGGCTGAGGCAGAAGGATCGCTTGAGCCCAGGAGTTTGAGCAACACCACCCTGGGCAACATGGGGAGACCCTCACAGTGAGACCCGGCAACATAGTGAGACCCCGTCTCTACAAAAAACCAAAATTTAATGAGCTGGGCTGGTGGCATCAGCCTGTAATCCCAGCTACTTGGGAGGGTGAAGTGGGAGGATTGCTTGAGCCCAGAAGTTTGAGACCAGTCTGGGCAACGTGGTGAAACCCCGTTTCTACAAAAAACCTTAAAACAATTAGCCTGGAATGGTGGAGCACACCTGTAGTCCCAGGTACCTGGGAGGCTGAGGTGGGAGGATGGCTTGAGCCTAGGAGGTCGAGGCTGTAGTGAGCTGAGATTGCACCACTGTACTCCAGCCCGGGTGACAGAACGAGATCCCGTCTCAAAAACATAAAACTAAAAAAGCATCCCCGAACTGGGAGAACTGAGGCTGGCTGTGGGTGTGCGGGATAGGGGAGGCTCCCGAGCTGTCCGGCCTCAGCGGCTGGAGCCTCTTGGGACCCACAGATCTGCCAAGGCAGTGAGCAAACTCGGCAGACGTGTTCTCATGGAGAGAAACGGCCTGGAAGGAAGCCTCCTGGGACTGTGTTCCCTGCACGGTCGGCTGCGGGTGGGGACAGGCCAGGTTTCCTCTCCTCGCCAGGCTGCAATGCTTCCCGCTGTCCCGGCATGCGAGGACATGGGAGAGCGCTGGCCTCTCCTGGGGGATTCTGGGGCGGTGGCCACGCATGCCTGAGCAGCAGCCAGGCCCTCTTCCTGAGCTTCAGCCTCTGTGTCCACGAAGCGGGATCTAAGGTCCCAGCTCTGAGGCCGTGGAAGGATTAAACGGTGGCCCCGCATGGAGCACGGCTCATCCCCTGCAGGGCCCTCATGCGAGAGCACCACGTGGCCATGACAACAGCGAGGTGCATCTCACGGAGCATAACCAGGGGGACCGCCGGGCACCGAGGCCTCCTCCTAGGACCGGCAGATATGACCCAAGCCTCTGTGCAACTGCCAGAGGCCTGGCTGATGGCGGGGGCCCGGCTGATGGGGGGAGGCCGGCTGACGGGGGGCCCGGCTGATGGGGAGGCCCGGCTGATGGGGGGCCCGGCTGATGGGGGGGGGGGCCCGGCTGATGGGGGGGCCTGGCTGACGGGGGGCCCGGCTGATGGGGGGGCCCGGCTGATGGGGGGGCCTGGAAGACAATGGGCTGCTGCGTCACGTGGAATCAAGGTGGGTGTCCTGGGCCAGACGAAGCTTTCAGGGAGGGGCTTGCTCCCAGGCTCCTCCTAGAGAAGCAGGATGGCCACGGCTTGGGGAGTCCCCCTTCACCCTGACCTCCCGCTCCCCCGGGGCAGGGCCTCAGGAAGACCCTCGAAGGCCTGTGGCACCCTGGAGTCTGCGCAGAGCCTTCCAGAGGCTGGGCCCCAGATGCTCCCTCGGGGGAGGCCCCCTCGGGTGGGAGGCTCCTGGGAGGAGGCGAGGGCAGCCCTGTTTATGTGCAGCTTACAGGCAGGCATGCACTGTCTGCTGGTCCCTCCCTACTCAACCCCTTGGCCACATTTCCTGCACAGTGCACGAGCTGGGCGCCGAGGCACAGACCTACCCAGTGCAGGGCGAGCAGCCCGGAGCCGAGTCCGATGGCGCCCTACAGCACAGCCAGTGGCCGCTCAGGTAGGCGGACGGGTGGTAGACGGTGAGGCGCTTCTGGTTGCACTGGCTCACTTTGGTGAGAATGTCAATCCAGTCCTTGGCCTCCACGCAGTTGTTGGCCTGGATGTACAGCGCACGCTCTGGCTGGATGACCTGGAACATCTGAGGACACAGGTGGGCTCAGGACAGCGCACATGAGGTCTCGTGGCTGAGCACGTGCAAGAGTCCACCAGGCACCTGGCCGTCCTCGCCGGAGCCGTAAGAGGGGACACTGAGGGTGCACAGGCCCAAAAGTCCCAGAGCTCTAAGCCCCAGAAGAGGCCAAGGCCAGGGGGTGCACGGAGCTCTCTGCCACCCTAAAACCTGACAGCTGGGGCCGTGGGGAATGGAGGTGAGAATTGGTGCAGCTGGAGATGTGGCCAGGTGGCCAGGACCAGCTTGGCCAAGGCCCTTTATGTGCTGGAGCCTTGGAGGTCTCCATTCAAAAGACAAAAGAGGGGCCCCGTGGCCTCCCCACGAGGCCCTCCTGCAGCCGACTGCAGGTGTCCCATCCACGTGGCGCTCGTGCTGTGTCAGCCCAGGTGGCCTGGCCTGCTCAGCTCCTTCCCCAACTGACCAGCCCAGGATTCTTCCTCCTCCTCCCAGCTGGGGTTAGGGGGCTGCTTCCTCTTGAAGCGTCTCGGGGCAGCAACAACCTTTACCATTTATTACTCATTCAACAAACATGACTGAGCACCAGCACTCTCCTAGGTCCCGGAGACAAAGCCTGGCATAGAGTTTCTACTGAACCTGCAGCCACCAAGAAAGACTAAACGAGGGCAGGTGTCAGCAGGAGCCGGAAGTGAGCAGTCCTGGTGCTGCAGTCGGGGTTGACTCAAAGTTAGTTAAGCAGGGGGTGGGGGCAAAGGGTGTCAAAGGCAGAAGAAATGGGAGGCACAAAGGTCCTGGGGCAGGTGGGACAGGGGTCCTGTGATTGGAGGGATGGGGGTCCCAGGGTGATTGGAGGAACAGGTCTCCCGGGGCAGGAGTGACAGAAGCCTTAGGATTAGAGGGACGGGGGTCCTGGGGCAGGGGGGACAGATATCCTAGGATTGGAGGTCAGAAGCTCCCAGAAGGAGCCGGCTCTGTTGCACACGGAAGACAGGTTTTCTGAGTAGGAGACTGACTGGGGGTTGGGAGGGCTCTCATGTGGGACTTGCCCTTAAGTCAGGAGTCAGGGGGACAGTGGCCTTCTCTAGGGGACGGGCCTTCTGCACTCATCTGGGGAGGATTTGGGCTCCAGGTTTCTGGTGAACAGCTGAGGTCTTATTTACAGAGGCCAGGAGCCTCCCGCCTTGCACCCGGCGCATGTGTACAGGTCTTGGACTGGACGCCCCCGTGCATGGCTGTGATCCCCCATGGAGGGCGTCCTGGCCATCATCCCAGGCTCGGCCCTGCCACCAGGAGCAGCCTTCAGAAAGGTCTCCCCGGCTGGTGACAGCCTGGCCTGGTAGTGGCCTCAGGGGAATCGGGCTCTGAGGAAGTCAGTGGGAATGAACAGCTGGGAACAGGCGGCTGAAACTAGGGAATTATTGGGAATCTACGTGAAGGGCTGGAGGTGCTTCCAGGACATGTCCACACTACTTCCTTTGAGGGATGGTCTCAGGGCCAGGTCCCGGCCATCCCCCTCAGTCAGCAGGCATTGAGCCCACACCCTCCTCTTCCCATCTCTTCCTCTTCCCAACCCTCCTCTTCCCAGCCCTCCTCTTCCCACGCCCTCCTCTTCCCACACCCTCCTCTTCAAATTACTCTCCAAACTTATGCCTTTTGCAGGATCTGTCTGGACTGCCTGTGAATAACATGCTAGTAAAATTCCGCCAATGGTAAAGAACGTGCGTCAACTTTGGCACGAGGCCCAGGGACTGTGCCTTCCCTGCAACTGTTCTATGACCCTCATGCTGCAGTCGGGGCACAGGAGGTTTGTCCCAGCCAGCATGTGTCAGGGTACGGGGTCAGCCTCAGGATGGCACGGACGGCGGGGTCACTGGCTGAAGGGGCACTGAGTCACCAGGGAGAACGTGGCCAGCAGCCGACTCTTGGAGGCCACCACACAATGGTGATGCCACGGACACCTCTAGGGGATTCCTGCCAAAAATACATCATCAGAACCTGCCACGTCAGCACATCCGACAAACCCACAGGGAGGGACGTCCAGAAAACCGAAGGCCTGCACGCCTCAAAGATGCCAAGGCCACCACACACAAAGAAAGGCTGGGAGTGTCCAGTCGGCCAGACAGAGGGGGCAGCAGAATGCAGCGCAGACTGGATCCAGAGGGGAAGGAACCACAGCCGGAGGAACGGGACCAGACAGCGGCAAACTCGAATGTGGTCGCGCCGGCGACGCGCGATGGTGGCTGCTGTGGTTTGGGGGACTGCACGGTGGGAAACACACTCGGAAGTGTTGATACGTTCAGAAAAGCATGGGCGGGACCGTGGAGGGAGAAGGAACGAGTGTGACTGGGGAATGAGGCCACGCGTGGGTCCGAACGAGTGTGACTGGGGAACGAGGCCACGCGTGGGTCCGGGTCAAGCATGACCGGGGAACGAGGCCACGCGTGGGTCCGGATCAAGCGTGACCGGGGAACGAGGCCACGCGTGGGTCCGGGTCAAGCGTGACTGGGGAATGAGGCCACGTGTGGGTCCGGGTCAAGCGTGACCGGGGAACGAGGCGACATGTGGGTCCGGGTCAAGCATGACCGGGGAACGAGGCCACGCGTGGGTCCGGGTCAAGCGTGACCGGGGAACGAGGCCACACGTGGGTCCGGGTCAAGCGTGACCGGGGAATGAGGCCACGCGTGGGTCCGGGTCAAGCGTGACCGGGGAACGAGGCCACGTGTGGGTCCGGGTCAAGCGTGACCGGGGAACGAGGCCACGTGTGGGTCCGGGTCAAGCGTGACCGGGGAACGAGGCCACGCGTGGGTCTGGGTCAAGGGTGTGTGGAAAGTACTTGTTCTACTCGTGCAACTTCTATAAATTCAAAATTATATCAAAATAAAAAAGCTTCCAAAAGGAATTCCAGACGGTCCCAAGCCTGCCTCTGGGATGTCTTTGACAAAGGGCCCCTTGACCTTGGGGACCCTGCGGGGGATGCCACCTGAAGCAGCTCAGGCCCCACCTTCTGGCAGGTTCCACCCCACCCCGGTGTTCCCGGGCACAGAGAGTGTGGCTGCTTTGATGTGAGATTCCAACACAAACTCACCAGCACCTGGTGAACAACCCGAGCAACACAGAGACTCTGAGAAGCCTGGAGTGCAGTGGGTGGGGAAGGGTGAGCCCAGGGCCAGGCACAGGAAGAGAGCAGAGAAAACCTGGCCAGGCCTCAACCCTAAAGAGAGGCTTGGGGGCCCCACACTCACGTTTTTCATTTTGAAAGACTCCTCCTCCAGCTTCTCCACTGCCAAGATGTTCTCGATGGGAATGCTGTAGAGAGGCTGGTCCCCTGCAGCAGAGATGGACTGTCGGCGGGTGCGGGCCCCGCTGTCCTGGCTGGGGTCCAGGTGGGGCTGAGGGGTCTCTGCTGGGGGGTCTCTGCCAGGAGGGTCTCTGCTGGGCGGTCTCTGTTGGGGTGGTCTCTGCTGGGGGGGGTCTCTTTCGGGGGGGGTCTCTGCTGGGGGTCTCTGCTGGGGTGCCCTGGGCCGGAGGAGGTGCCCCATGTTCATCTCCTTGGGGGTGATGGCTGAATCACTGACAGGCTGCAGGTGCGGGGGCTGAGGAAGCCTGGGACCCACCCGGCCCTGCCATGCACCCAGGCTGGGCCCAATCCTCGCATCCTCACAGCTGCCGTGGCCTCAGGCTCTGTCCCCAGAACATGTTCCCGTTCTGGGACATGAACATGGGAGAAACTGCTCGATATTTCCTAATCTAGATCTGAGCCAGCAGATCTGACAGCGAGGGGCAGGAGGCAGCGGGAAGCCCCGTCCACCTCGGCGGAGCGGCACCCTGGCCGTGACGAGGCGACCAGAGGAGGAAGGGACATGGACGTAAAAGCACCTTACTGATGCGGTCAGCTCTGCGTTTACTGGTTCTCTGGGGAAGCAGATTTCCCTCACGTTCCAGCAGCAGGTCTGAAAGACCCCTTCAGGGATCTTTGAGGGGAGAGCCGGAAGCAGAGTGCTCTGGGTCACCGTGGCCCCGGGCTCTGCCCGCAGCACTGAATCCTTCCTCCCCTCAGCTCTCCCCCTGAAAAGCAGACTCAGTCCCAGGGCCCAGCACGCTCCAGCAAGAGCCAGGGAAAGCGACCTTGCTCCTTACCTTTGCTTTTGTGGTAGGTAAATTCATGGTTGGTCAAGCGAAACCATCTCTTCTTGAAATTCTTCATCCCAAAGCGCTTCCGTCCTTGGGCCCTCTTGATCATGAACCTGTGTGAAGAGCACACAGGGCCGGGGTCCGGGCCTCAGCTGCCTCCCTGCACAGGTGCAAAACCACACCCCCCACTTTCTGCGTTCTGAGACCTGAGGCAGGCAGTGGATTTTCAATATCTTATCACTTTACTCCAAGTGATGAGATTAAAATTGGAAGGCAATGCCTCTCCTTTGAAAAGTTGAGCGCTGACTGCTTTGAGTCACCAGTTGGTGATGGCACCAGGTTTTAGGAGATCTCCAACCCTCCCGCCTCCCACACTAAACTTTCAACAGTGGTGCTGCCACTGGAAATGCCAACGCGATGCTTCCACGGCGGACCTGCGGCCGTGGGCTCAGGGGTCAGGGAGGGCAGCGGACGCCCACACAACATGGAGGACCCGCGGCCGCGGGCTCGGGGTCAGGGCGGGCAGTGGACGCTCACACACGGAGGACCTGCGGCCGCGGGCTCGGGGTCAGAGCGGGCAGCAGACGCCCACACTCGGAGGACCTGCAGCCACAGGCTTGGGGCCGGGGCAGGCAGCAGACGCCCACAAAACCCACACCTGTGTTGTGTAGGAGTCACACACCGGCGCCTCTGCCAGACCAAACCTGCCCCCCTCAGGGCCAGCCCTGCTGTGGTAGAAGGCGCCACTGGGCCACGTCCTCAGGAAACGTGGGGAGCAGGAGACAGGATGGCCACCGAGGATGCAAGGCCTCAGCGAGGAGGACCTCAAGCCTTGCCCTGGGCAGGGTCCTCGAACGCCCTCCCGGCATCCCAGGGCCCTCTGAGGCTCGGCCTTCATCGCCGGGCAGGGGTCCCTGACCAGAACCGGTGGCCGAGCTGAAGGAGAAGAAAGTGGCCAGACAGAGTGACTGGAGGACAGAGGTGGAAGCTGAGGACGAGAAGCCAAGCTCGAGAGACAGAGTGGGGAGGTGGGCGGGGGAGACGCACCTCGACAAGCACACTCAGAAATCGGAATGAGGGGCTTTGAATAGCAACACAGCCAGATGTGGCCAGAGAGCTGTGGACGCACACCGGAGGGTGCGGAAGCCGCTGGGAGCTGTTCAAGAGAGAAAAGGGCGGGGCCGCTGGGAGCCACCAGGACAGCGCAGTTCACAACCAGTGGATGCAGAACGCCATTCATTCCAGGGATTCACAGGAAGGAAGTCAGCCCAGGAGGCTGTTGAGAACCAGCAGGACCCAGTGGGATGCGCAGGGCGGGGCCTACACAGACAGGGGTTGGGGGGGTACTGGGAGCTCCATGAGGTGCCGGCCTCCTTGAGGGCAACAGGGCGCCTCTGAGAAGACTGTGGACCATGTAGCAGTTAGATTTGAGTAGCAGTCTTGTTATAAATGTTTTCGGCTTTAGGATTTTTTTAAGAACCCCAACTTTCTGAGGGCCTTCAGTGGATGAGGCTGCATGTGAATTTTATGTGCAGGTTTCCAGGTTGAGGCAGCGCTGAGTGGAGAGAAGCCAGTGGCTCCTCACTGCACAGCTCTGGTCTGGGCGCCTGGCTCTCCAGGAGTCAGTTTTCTAACCGGGACCATCGCACGTGTGGGACGGGGAGGCAGGAGCCACGGCTAAGCCGGAAGCCTCAGGCTGAAAGCAGCTCGGCCCCGCGCAGCCACGGCCAACTCAACTCAGCAAACACACGCTGCGCTGCAGAGGCCCCGTCCCTGGTCCTGTGTCCCAGTGGGTGAGGACACACACAGCCCTGAGAGACGGCAGAGGTGTGGGAGCATCTCAGCACAGGGTGAGCCCTCAGGAAACATGGTCGTCACCACCCCCACACATGGACGAACATGGCAAGACACACTTGGCACCAAGGGCTGAGATGGCAGAACCGAGGCCCCAGGATGGCCCACCCTTGCACAACCGAGGGTGGCCCTGGGTTTGGGGATGTGACAGAGCTGAGGTGCCGGAGGAGAGGCTGATCCAGGGGCTGGAAACTCGAGGAGGGCCTGATGGACCAAAACCTTGGTGTGAGTCGCAGGTGGTGCAGCTGCTGGAAGGAGCTGGTGGAGCCTCAGCTGCGTCCAGGGCACCTGGGAGGCGCCTGTCCTTGAACCTGTATCTACAGCAGCTTCTCGGCATCAGGTACACAAGCCCTGAGTGTCCTGTGTTGCTTTAGGGATTACAGGATGAATATCTGTTGCTTTGAAAGCTGTGAATTTATGAAATGTAGAAAGTAAAAAGTTTCCTCTTCAAAGTTTCCCTTCTTGTTAAAGAATAAATCATAAGTGTTAGAAATAATAGTTTCTTTTAAAGACTAACTTCCTTCAAGCCTCCTTGCTTTGTGCTAATAACTCTTTGTTAAGCTCTATCCTGTGTAGCTGTTGGACGTGCCCACAGGCTCGTAATATATTCTGTGTCCTTGTACCTTAACCAAGGTATTTGTGTTAGACATACTCATAGGCATGTCCCAGCTCACAGCCTATGCTCCTTCCTTATTTAAACATATTATTATTTTTCTACCTATTTAAAGAAGTTGTAAATTATGAGCCAATCAGGTCTTAATTTAGATTGTGGGGTCCGGCTCCAGGCAGTGGGGACAGGACACGACAATAGGAACCTCGTGCGTAAGGAATAAATATTCTGGCGTCTCTCTATTCTGTGTGTGCCCTCACCATTATTCCTTCTGCGAGGGACACCCTTTCTGCAGAAAGTAAAAATTGCCTCGCTGAAAGAACTTTTTGTCTAAATGCTAATTTTTCCTTATGGCACCGAAGAACAAACATTTTGTATTTCTAACATGAAATGTGTGTATTGCAAATGTTATTGGTTAATATATGATTAAGTTAAATGAAGGTGATTTTAAGAAAAATAGCAATGTAAGTAATGCCACTGGGGTATGGTCCACCGGTGACCCAGAGATGATCCAGGTTTCAGCAGATGGCTCTAACAGAGTATCCACAAAAATAGACAAATGGGACTTAATTAAACTAAACAGCTTCTGCACAGCAAAATAAATAACCAACAGAGCCAACAGACGACCTGCAGAATGGGAGGATATTTGCAAAGTACGGATCCAACAGGGGACTAACAGCCACAATTTAGAAGGAACTCAACTTAACAAAAAAAATAAAAAAAAAAAAAAAACATTTAAAAGTGGCCAAAGGACAGGGAAATAGACATTTTTCAGAAGACAAATGGCCAACAAGCATACGATATAAAGCCCAGCGTGGCTCATCACCTGAGGAATGAGAACTAGAGCTGCCTGTGACCCCACCTCACGCCAGGCAGAATGAAACCGCCTGCGACCCCAGCTCATGCCAGGCAGAAGGAAGCCACCTGTGACTCCAGCTCACGCCAGGCAGAACGGAGCCGCCTGAACCCAGCTCACGCCGGGCAGAATGGCTGTGATCAAATAAAACATGGAAAAATGACAGACGCTGTCAGAGCTGTGGAGGACGTGAGCGCTTGCACGCTGTGGGGAATGGAAATTAGCGCTTAAGGAAACCCACGGAGATTTCTCAAGGAGCTAAAGGCAGAGCCGCCATTCGATCCAGCAATCCCACACCGGGCCCCACCCAAAGGAAGAGCAATTACCAAAAAGACACCTGCATGAGTACGTTTACCACTGAACCACTCACAACAGCAAAGACACGGAATCCACGTGTCCACCAATGGACGACTGGATAAAGAAAACGTGGCATAAATACACCATGACATGCTACTCCACCATCAAGAAGAAGGAAATCTTATGTTTTCCAGCAACGTGAATGGAACTAGAGGTTGTTATCTTAAGGGAGACGACTCAGAGACGAAAAGCCAAATGCCCCATGTTCTCACTGGTCCATAGGAGATAAACATGGAGGGGCGGGGCGCTCTGGGACACGTATTCAGAATCACAGACTGAGGCCTCGGAAGGGTGGAGGCGGGAGCGGGAGAGGAATGAGAAATTACTCAGTGGGCACAAAGTGCCCGTTCAGGTGACGGTTTCACGAGAAGCCTCATCCAATACAACTGCACTTGTGCCCGACATGTTGGCAAACACATAAAAAATACAGGAACGTGGGCCACGCCAGGCAGAGCAAAGCCCCGAGTGGGAGTGGGAGTGGGAGTGGGAGCCGGGCCACAGGACGGGGTTGGTGGAAACGGGCAGACGCGTCAGTTATGTAAGGAAGGGCGATGGGCTCTGATGCTCCAGGGGCCTCTGGGTGGAAGTCGAGGGAGGACAGGCCTGTGTCAGAAACACAGGGTGGCTGTAGGACACAGACATCCCCTCCAAGGTCACCGAGAAGGCGGCAGAGGGGTCCCAGGCTGAAGGCGCAGGGGCCAGACTCCCAGGGCCGTCCCCTCTGACTCTGGTTCCCTGACCAAAGAGCCCTCGGGAGCCTGGAGGGAAGGCCGGCCCCGAGTGCGGGTGTGGACAAAACGGCCAGTGGTACAGAAATCACAAGGCTGCTGGCCAGCAAGGGAGGAGGCTGCCCCCAACTAGGGAATCTTCTGGAATGTGCTGGGTGCTCTGGGGACTGGAAGCCCCCATCCCTTTCTCCCCTCCAGCCCTGCCGGACGCCACCTTACCCTTCTCCCCTTCTGCCCTGCCGGACACCACCTTACCCTTCTCCCCTCCTGCCCTGCCGGATGCCACCTTACCCTTCTCCCCTCCTGCCCTGCCGGATGCCACCTTACCCTTCTCCCCTCCGGCCCTGCCGGACACCACATTACCCTTTCTCCCCTCCTGCCCTGCCGGACGCCACCTTACCCTTCTCCCCTCCTGCCCTGCCGGATGCCACCTTACCCTTCTCCCCTTCTGCCCTGCCGGATGCCACCTTACCCTTCTCCCCCCTCCTGCCCTGCCGGACGCCACCTTACCCTTTCTCCCCTCCTGCCCTGCCGGATGCCACCTTACCCTTCTCCCCTCCTGCCCTGCCGGACGCCACCTTACCCTTCTCCCCCCTCCTGCCCTGCTGGACACCACCTTACCCTTCTCCCCTTCTGCCCTGCCGGATGCCACCTTACCCTTCTCCCCTCCTGCCCTGCCGGATGCCACCTTACCCTTCTCCCCTCCTGCCCTGCCGGACGCCACCTTACCCTTCTCCCCTCCTGCCCTGCCGGACGCCACCTTACCCTCCTTACCCTTCTTTAAGCATGATGGGCTGCTCAACACTCTTGGGGTCTCTTCTCCCCGAGGACGAAATCAGATCCAAGAACTAAAGCGGGAAGAAATCAGGTCACCGGGAGGAAGCCACACACCTGATGTGCACGGCTCTCTGTATAACAACAGCGTCGGTGGCTACTGCCTCCTTTGTAATACCAGTGGAGACAGAATCTGGGCAAGTGAGTCCTTCCCCGAGGGCTGTGGGGCCTCTGCTCCCCACTGTGCCACCCCAGCCCCGGCACTGCCACGGAGATCTCAGGTGAGAGGCCGGGCTCAGGCGACACCTGGGGATCAACCTGCATCTCCAGAGGCCACCCAGGGGTGACTCTAAGCGGGGAATCTGGGTCCCGGTAGTGAGGAAGCTCAGGCGTCCCTGACTGTGGGGAGGAGCAGAGCCCTGGGGCCTGGATGTTCCCCACGCACCGTGTTCCTGACTGTGGGGAGGAGCAGAGCCGTGCGGTCTGGAGGTTCCCCACACACACTGCATTCCTGACTGTGGGGAGGAGCAGAGCCCTGCGGTCTGGATGTTCCCCATGCACCGCGTTCCCGACTGTGGGGAAGAGCAGAGCCCTGCGGTCTGGATGTTCCCCACGCACCGCATTCCTGACTGTGGGGAAGAGCAGAGCCCTGTGGTCTGGATGTTCCCCACGCACCGCGTTCCCGACTGTGGGGAAGAGCAGAGCCCTGCGGTCTGGATGTTCCCCACGCACCGCATTCCTGACTGTGGGGAAGAGCAGAGCCCTGTGGTCTGGACGTTCCCCACGCACCGCGTTCCTGACACTGAGTCTGCAGCCCCAGGGCTCCACAACTGCAGCCTGGAGTGAGTCCGGCCACCACACACACTGAGGTGGGACGCGCCCTCATTCGGGGGGCTCAGACACAGAACAAGATGGGCGAGGGCCCCGTTTTGGCCCCAAAAGCAGTCACGCCAAAGAGTTTACCAACTGCGGGAGAAGGAGGTGTCCCAGGACTCACGACAGGGCTGTCTGGGCAGCGCTGTGAATGCACCGAACGCCTTTATTGTTTAAAATCGCTAATGGCCAAGTCTGTGTCATGTGGGTTCTATCTCAATTTTAAAAGAGAACTCTGTCTCCTGGGCACAGCACGGGCGGTCGGAGGGTGAGTCGATACTTACATTCTTCACCGCATCAGCATATTTCTGCTCATTGAAGAATTCATAAAATGTAGCCATGTAGGACTCCTTAAAACTCGCCTAAAATGAAATGGAGATCACTTGAGGACAGCCCGAAGTACCTCGGCTCACGGCCCAAATCTGAAAAAGCTAGAGGCAGGAACTGTTCAAGCCTAAATACGATAAACAGGTGAAGAACCCGGTGTTACCGGGCAAGTGAGAGCCCGCAGGGCTGCCCGGAGGACGAATCACATAAATCGCTCAGGCGCCAACGAAGACCATCAGACCTGCCAGTGCCCGTGAGGTCTCCAAGCACCCTTTGGCATCAGTGACTCCGTCCCGGCCCCAGGCTGTCCCTCACACCTGGGTCCCAGGTTCATGAAGAGGTACGTTGGGGCCCAGATGTGGCTGCCTGGGAACCTGCAGTCATAGGCCAGGGTCCCAGAGCCCCCACGCCCATCTCTCGCCCGTGGGGCATAAGGGCCGCTCTGAGGTGGGAAGAGGGGGCAGGGACCTCCATCACATGTGGAAGTGGAGGCACCCAGGGATTCGGGGGGCCTTTGCAGCCACCATTCCTGAGGCTCGACCCCAAGTTCCTGTTGTTTCCACACTGAGGTCACTGCACAGTTCCCTGGCTGTGAAATGAGGTGGGTTTGGTGCAGACCTCAGAGGAGGCACAAGTGCCTGTTATGGAGTTTCCAGTCCACAGCGCAGGGCCTGGCTGGTGGAAAAGAGCGGTCGGCGCACCTCGGCCTGCCTGCTAGTGTGGCACATCTTTTACTCACTCGGACTCAGAGAAACCCAACGTTTGCCCCAAGCGGGCTGCTCCTCCAGTGGGGGCCTCTGCTCCCCAAAGCCCTCATTTCTACCTGGGCCCCACCAAGAACAGGGAACCAGGAAGCCTGGGCATCTGTGCACCACGGCCCAGCCCTCTCCAGACGGAGCCCCGAGGGGGCCCGAAGGCATCAAACTGCCCTGGCCGGGCCCCTGCAGAGACAGCCTTGGGCCTCACCACGAGCGCTGCCCCCGGGACGCCTCAAACGTCAGCTCTGACCCCCTCAAACACACAAGGTGCTCTTAGGGGGAAATGGGGCAGATGCCTGAGGGACTCCCGACCTGGTGGCACCAGATCCAGTCTGAAGGGACGAGGATGGAGGACGGAGGTTCATATCCGCTGGGAGAGAGGGGCCCTGGGAGGAGGGTGCCGCGTGGGGAGGGGAGCGCCACGTTGGGAGGAGGCGGCTGCGTGGGGAGGGAAGTGGGGAGGAGGGGGCCGCGTGGGGAGGAGGTGCAGCATGGGGAGGAGGTGCAGCATGGGGAGGAGGGGGGCCATGTGAGGAGGAGGGGGCCGTGTGGGGAGGAGGGGGCCGCGTGGGGAGGAGGGGGCCGCGTGGGGAGGAGGGGGCCGCGTGGGGAGGAGGGGGCCGTGTGGGGAGGAGGGGAAGGCATGGGGAGGAGGGAGCCGCATGGGGAGGAGAGGGCCGCGAGGGGAGGAGGGGGCTGCGTGACGAGGAGCCTCCAGCACCGCAACGCCCAGGAGGCTCCAGGTTAGGCCATCTGCCTGGCCTGTTCGGCCGCTTCCCACACCTGACAGGTCAGATGCTGCTCCTGCCACGGGGCCAGCGACGAGCCACAGGCTCCCGAAAAAGGCAAGGGATTCACTTTAGGAGGGGAGAGGTGAGTGGGACGGGGACGCTCAGGTCCTGGGTTTCAAGAGAGGATGTGGTGCCGGCTTTGATTCTTGATCTGTATCTTACGACTCTCTCAAATGTGGGAGGTTTTTCACGTGTATTTTCTGAAGAGAGAAAAGAATCAGTTGTCCCTAAAAAGAGAAAATGAAGAAGAGGGACTCACAGATTTGGACTTGGACAGGCTGCCGAGGGTCTGAACGGTCTTGGAGATCAATGTCAGCGTCCTGGACGTCTGGGGGTCCTGGGGAGGCGGGAGCAAGAAAGGTCTATGTCAGCTTCACAGAAATGCTGTGACTGCCCCAGATCGAGGGGAAGAAATGCAGGAGTCACCTCAGAGCTGCTGTGGCTTGTGCATGAGCTACGGAGAAACAGGGGTAGCGGCGCAGATGGGACTGGAGGGGGTGGGCGTCCCACAGTCTCAGGAGCTGCTGAGACCATCCCGCAGGCAACATCCGACGGCACCGCGGTGACCCACCCTCTCGGCCCAGTGTGCAGGGTGCATCTCAAAGTCGAAAGCATCAGGAGGGGTCATGGCTCTGGGGCGCTGAGTCTCGGGGTGCTAAGTCTCCTGGCCCTGCCTGGGGCTCATCTCAGCCTTCACAGGGTTTGAAGGTTCAACTCAGAAGTGCTGGGGGCCGGGCTTGGTGGCTCACACCTGTAATCCCAGCACTTCAGGAGGCCGAGGCAGGTAGATCACTTGAGGTCAGGAGTTCGAGACCAGCCTGGCCAACATGGTAAAACCCCATCTCTAATAAAAATACAAAATTAGCTGGGCGTGGTGGCGCACGTCTGTAATCCAAGCTACTAGGGAGGCTGACGCACAAGAATTGCTTGAACCCAGGAGGCAGAGGTTGCAGTGAGCCAAGATGGTACCACCGCACTCCAGCCTGGTGACAGAGCAAGACTCCATCTCAAAAAAAAAGAAGTGCTGGGGAACGGGCCATCCCTCACGTCCCCTCGCCCTGGCCATCTCCTTCCAGCTCTGCCACCCGCACGTGCAACACAGTCACCCCAGATCCCTGTACCCTGAGAGCTGCGGCCCCAGCAACCACATTGGGGCCTGGAGAAAATCAGTGCTGAATAGGAATCTGTTGACTCAATACACGGATGATACGCCGACCATCAATACTCCATACGTGATGGGCAGGGGAGGAGAGCAGGGCGGTGAGCAGCAGCTAAAACCCCGGCCAAACCGCCCACTGCTTTTGTGACATTGTCTCGACTCCCCCAGAATGTACACAGCTTAAATAGGTCGGTGAACCACCTGCAACGAGGATGTTCCAGGACCCAGCGCATCCACCAGCACTCTGCACGCACCGTCCACACACTCCACACACACTCCACACGCACTCCCCATTCCACACACCTTCCACACTCCCCATGCACTCCACACTCCCCAGGCACCGTCCACACACTCCACACACACTCCACACGCACTCCCCATTCCACACACCTTCCACACTCCCCATGCACTCCACACTCCCCACGCACCGTGCACACACTCCACACGCACTCCCCATTCCACACACCTTCCACACTCCCCATGCACTCCACACTCCCCACGCACCGTGCACACACTCCACACACACTCCCCATTCCACACACCTTCCACACTCCCCATGCACTCCACACTCCCCACGCACCATCCACACACTCCACACACACTCCACACACACTCCCCATTCCACACACCTTCCACACTCCCCATGCACTCCACACTCCCCACGCACCGTCCACACACTCCACACACACTCCACACGCACTCCCCATTCCACACACCTTCCACACTCCCCATGCATTCCACACTCCCCAGGCACCGTCCACACACTCCACACGCACTCCCCATTCCACACACCTTCCACACTCCCCATGCACTCCACACTCCCCACGCACCGTGCACACACTCCACACACACTCCCCATTCCACACACCTTCCACACTCCCCATGCACTCCACACTCCCCACGCACCATCCACACACTCCACACACACTCCACACACACTCCCCATTCCACACACCTTCCACACTCCCCATGCACTCCACACTCCCCACGCACCATCCACACACTCCACACACACTCCACACACACTCCCCATTCCACACACCTTCCACACTCCCCACGCACTCCACACTCCCCACGCACCGTCCACACACTCCACACACACTCCCCATTCCACACACCTTCCACACTCCCCATGCACCGTCCACACACTCCACACACACTCCACACGCACTCCCCATTCCACACACCTTCCACACTCCCCACGCACCGTCCACACACTCCACACGTACTCCCCATTCCACACACCTTCCACACTCCCCATGCACTCCACACTCCCCACACACCGTCCACACACTCCACACACACTCCCCATTCCACACACCTTCCACACTCCCCACGCACTCCACACTCCCCACGCACCGTCCACACACTCCACACACACTCCACACGCACTCCCCATTCCACACACCTTCCACACTCCCCATGCACTCCACACTCCCCACGCACTCCACACTCCCCACGCACCGTCCACACACTCCACACACACTCCACACGCACTCCCCATTCCACACACCTTCCACACTCCCCATGCACTCCACACTCCCCACGCACCGTCCACACACTCCACACACACTCCCCATTCCACACACCTTCCACACTCCCCACGCACTCCACACTCCCCACGCACTCCACACTCCCCACGCACCGTCCACGCACTCCACACGCACTCCCCATTCCACACACCTTCCACACTCCCCATGCACTCCACACTCC